>NW_005871057.1:13817391-13943467 GCF_000147115.1 Myotis lucifugus
GGGAGGGAAAGAAGCTGGAGGAGACACAGAAGAAGCTGAAAGTGGCTGGGGTCTGGCCCTCGCCCACGTGGAGCCAAATCCAAGGACCCGACATGAGTTCAGGGACCTGAGAGGAGACTGGCCTGTCATTGCCCCCCTCCCCCAGTGGAGTCTGGGAAGACAGATTTTCCTGTGCGGCAGGAATGATTACAGCTGTATGTTTTTAAGTAATGAAAAAATTATTCTGGAGAATAACTCCAAAATAATGAAATACATTCCAATGATATTGATTTTATAGCAATTTCAAGAATATCTCCATGGAAAGGAAGGAGATTGCCTTCCAGTTTAACAGAATTGCATTTATCATCATCCTCTTCCTGCATCTGTCAGTGCATTTGTGCTTTTGGTGAAAATATGCAGTTTCCACACTGGAAGAAATTTTTTCTTGCCATTATATTAGACTGTATGAGGCACTTAGTGGGTAACACTTTGGCTCATACAGACTGAAATAATTGCAATTAATTTCACTTGTTTAAAAATGATGTTACATAAGGCATAGATCAGTGGTTCTCAACCTTGGCTGCACATTAGAATCACCTGGGAATCCTTTTTAAATCCTGATTTCTGGGTCTCATCCTCCGGAAATTCTGTTTCTTTCCGTTCTAAGGTTGTGGCCCCACCCCATAACAAAGAAACAGAATTTCCAGAGGATGAGGCCCAGAAATCAGGATTTTAAAAAGATTCCCAGGTGATTCTAATGTGCAGCCAAGGTTGAGAATCACTGACGTAGAGGGTTTGTTAAAACAGACTTCTCAGTCCCATCTCCAGAATCCTTAAACTGGGGTGGGTCCCAAGAATTTGCATTTCCGACATGTCCAGGGCAATGCTGATGCTGCCGCTCCAAGGACCACACTGGAAGGACAACCAATATGATTCATGGATTTCCATTTTATAAATGGGAAAACTGAGTCTGAGAGAGGTAAAAACTTGTCAAAATGTGTATACTTCTGTGGAGAGCAGCTACAGCGTTTGGACAGGTTCAAGCCTGGGACTAATGAGAGGGCACGAACCTCTCGTGGCAAAGCCACGTGCAAGTCCCAGGTTGGAGGGCAAAGCCCTCCCAGCACAATTATAGCCAAAGGCTATGGTTGTAAGCTTGACCTTATGGTCCGAACCTGTGGCCCCATGTGGCTAAGTGATATAAGCTGTGGGAGGTGCAGCAAGTAAACAAAGCTTGATCAGATGCATGTAATTGAGTAGATTCAAAACCCACGAGAAATTGTAACCACGCCCTTACTTTGCCTCGTGGAATCTGGCTATAAAATAAAGACTCGGATTGCAGGCTGTGGCACTGTGACTAGTTCTTCATCAGAGAGGACAGCATCCCACCCAGACCCAGCTTTCTTCTCTTGTCTGTCTTTTCTCAATCCTTCACCGCCCCCTCTCAGGTTCACCCACGGCCGTGCTGACTCGGCACATACTTCATTAGTGGCAGAACAAGAATTAAGATCCAAGTTCCCTGGTCATAGTGAGTTTTCTTTTACTTCCTGCATGCTTCTTTGGAGTAAGACATGAAAGGAGGGGGAAGATTTCTAAAGATTGAAATTAAGAAGGGCTCTAAACCACACCTAAAGAGCAGGGGCCCCAGTTAAGATACAGAAAGTAATTCAGTTTGGCTAAAGGGCAGAGTGCTTTAGGGAGTTGGCTGTGAGCTATGACAGAATGGTCACTTAAGCAATTACACGTTGAGTGGACTCGGGGGAGAAAACCAGCTGACAGCTAGGATGTTGTAAAATTCACTTGCGAGTTAAGAGAGGTCATAACTAGCATCAAGGGAGTAACAGTGAAGTAACAAATTGTTTTACTTGTGGTTAGAAAATTAATCAGTTATCTTCCTTTAAACTAAAAAGGATCCCTGATAATAAATACAGAATAACAAGCTGAACTTCCTGATCTCAGAAGGACATGAGTAGAAAGGAAAAAAATACATATTTTTTCAATTGTATTTTAAATACCAGGATTAACTCTTTAATGTTGCATGAGAAATAAACTTAGGATATTCAGTATTACAATGAGTAGAACAGATCAATAATGTGAAAAGAAACATTAATTTCCTAAACTGGGCCATAATCTTTTTATTAATAACTCAATTGAATCTCAGAGGAAAGGCAGAGGTGGGTAGGTGGGCTGGGAAAAAAATCAACCGAAGAACTTGTAGGCATATATGGACACAGACAATAGGGTGGTGGAGGCCTGGGGTGGGAGGGCGGGGATGGGCTAGAAGAGGTCAATGGGGGAAAAAATGGGACATATGTAATACTTTCAACAATAAAGATTTTTTTTAAATAACTAAAAATAAATAGAAATTATACTCATGTCTTCTGGTTCCTGATATTCACTTTAACAAATTACCTGAAAAAATAAGAAAATGTAATTAATTCTCAGTTTAGAGATTGAAATATATTCTGTTTAAGAGATTGAATGTTTTAAACTCTGAGGCAGTTTTTAGTTAATATATTCTTCAAGTTTATACTTTGGCTAAAACTACATGAAGGGTTTTATTTGAGGGGAAATTAAAGGAGGATTTTGCTCAAGAACTTAATTTTCTAAATCTTACTTTTATTATTTTTTTTTGTTTTTCTTATCTACAGGAGGTCAACACAAAATTTCGGAATTAAACTCATCTGGAATTATTTTCTACAGAAAGACTAAAAACTAAAGGATTTATTGCATAGCTAAAAATGTTTTTACTTGCTGGGCTTTAAATTCATGCCAATGGGATGGTATCTTGATATTCTAATCCATTATTTTGAAAGAAATCAGGAGTCAGGGGAAATCATGAGGTTGTAATAAATATCTTTCACATTCCTTGAATTAATGGATTATTTTCAACTCTTCTGAAGAATCAGCAAAATTAGTGCAATTTCCACTTACTGTGCCTTTAGTCATCCATCCCAGTGCTCTATCAGGCCATCTGCTTCTACATACTGTGGTATATGATGCAACTCAGACTATGTGGATCCCATGGTCACTCCTACATCTTTTTGCTGTGCAGTGGACCCCTTGGTCAAACACTATTATGTGTGAGATTCCCTGTTTATATGTCAGGCTCTACATGCGCCCCTGAGTAGTCATGCTGTTTGAGGTTCTGTGGAGAGAAAAAGCAAACCTATATCTGGAATATGTATATATTTCTGTGAAGACAAGCACTGGCCCTTCTAGAATGAAGGAAGTCCAAAGTAGATGACTTGCCATCAGTGGCCAATAAAAGGCCAAGAAGAGCTTCTTCCATCTAAGGTGCAGGACTCCTGGTGAAGGTGAAGAAAGTAGTTCAGTCTAGCTAAAGGGTAGAATGCATTGGCTAAGGGTGGGAGTGGGCCAGGAGCTATGGCAGAATTGATGACTTTAGCCATTATATATTGAGTGAAGTAGGGAGAGCTGGAAGGAATAGTGCCATACCAAGATCTCAGGATTGAGCTCTGTGGCTGGCGGGTTGGACATTTGGAGTTGTCTGTAATCTCAGTAAATGGAAGCTCATGGGGCCAATGCATAGTTTCTGCCACTCCGTTCATTTGCCCAAGGTGTCAGTTCTTACATAACTGAACACAAAGGCTGGCTGAATCACTTTGTCTGCTTGATTGTTCAGTGCCTCCTCTAGGATCAATGCTTTCTGTTGGATATTAATATGCGATAGCAAAAGTCTTTGTACTTCACACCCATTCCATTATGTCCATTCATCTACTCCAGACATCCTGTCTCTGATCTTCCAATCCTTTTCTTGCCAGTATGCCTGTAATGCTGGCTCTGTTTTTGGTTCACACCCAAATATTATGCTAATTGCTCCATGAACCAAAGTTAGAGTTTTGCTTCCTCTTTTATTGGGAGGTACAAGACCCTCATAGGGCCATAGGTGAAATGAAAACTGAAGAAGAGTCACTGAGCAACTCTGGTGGGGAAATACAGATCTGGGCCATGTAGCTCCCTCAGGCCCTCTGCTTCTGCTGGGACTCAATTACATTTTCTTTTTATGCTGGTTTGTCCAGAGCCCTTCTGACATCATACTTGGAAGGTCTGACAGAAACTAGCTTATAATGATCCGTTTCAGAGACATGGTCACTTGGTGCCCCATGCTAAAATGTTCTATACCTTCCAGGGCCCAGTAACTTAGCAGAAGCAATTTTTTCAAAAGGAGTATATTCTCCTCTGCTGATGGAATGGTAGTGGTTCAGAAGCTCAGGGTCTTGTCATAATACCACACTGCATCTCTTGTTTTCCATTTACTCTACAAACACAACTGGGCTAGATCATATGGCTCAAGTGGCAAGTCTACATTTTCTGCAGAACCCTGTACAGCTGTCGGTTCTGCTCAGAGCTGACAACTTTTGTGTCACCTGCTATATGGGCCAGAGACGTAGACCTAGCTGTAAAATCTGTTGACTCCAGAACCCAACAGCCCCTCCAAGCATTGTGCTTCCTCCTCTGTAATAAGTGGTCAAAATGCAGGAGTTTATCGTTCACTTTGCAGGGGGTGTATCACCATGCCCCTCACCATGGACCCCTTTGAACTTTTCCTGAAGTGTCATTTCCTTGAATCTTCATAAGATTTCTTTCCCTCCCTTCAGAGTGCATGTGTCTTAGTAAATCTTGTTCATTATGATTGAACTGAAAAATGTCATCCATATAATGGATCAATGTGATGGTCTATGGGGTATTTCTCTCATGTGGTCTGTATCTCTTTGGAACACATCATGACAGAGGTTAGAAAAGTTACCATATTCCTGGGGCAAAGCTGTAAATAAATACTGTTATCTGTCGAACATGAAAGTATAGAGTCTCTGTTGTTCTTTATTAATTAGATAGAAAATAATACATTTGGCACATAAATGGGCACAGACCATATACCTGAGGCTTTATTAGTATGCTCTTGCAAGGATACTATGTCTCACACAGCAGCTCTGATCATAGCAACTACTTCTTTGGGCTTTTACTGGAGTACAGTCATTCTTTGAGACCTGTCTCGTTTGCACAGGAACCAGAGTAGCATATTCAATGAGTGCATGATAAGAACTATCACCATGGCATCTTTTAGGTCTTCATGGATGGTATAATTTTCTTCTTATCCTACCATGGGATACAATACTTCTTGAAAATTCAATATCTTGGTGTAGAAGAGAGAGAAGTTAGGGAGCTGCCATTGATTTTCATGTAGTCTTCCTTACTATCATAGCTCGTATTCCTAAGACTCAATTGCCAAACATGACAATCCCAATTATACATCCAATAAGCAGAAAAATGAACCCAGGTGTTCTATTAAAAGCTGGGCTTTATCAGAGCACTGCCATTTATTACCTAGTGGTATATCGCTTGTCTGATGGGGTGCCACAGTGATGATTCTGGTTTCCAGGTATCACATCCACTCAGACCCAATATCCAATAGTCTTTGATATGTCTGGATAATATCTTTAGTCCAATGTATAAACAGCTGAGTAAATGGTCATATTTCCCTTTTCAGATAAATAAGAAATTAAAAGCATACATCACAAAAATCTCAAAACTATTCTGCTAGAAATGGAATCATAATTCATGTTACATATGCCATTTACCTTTGTGATTTATTCATTCTTACAACACTGAGAACCTATTTTGGGACAGACTCTGTGCTAGATACTTGGAATCATATAGAAAAGAGTTCAAATAAAAGGCTAAGAGGTTCTGAAATTTGCCAAATTTCTCATTTGACAGAGCATATAAATTTAAGAAACTATTTTTTAAATATATTTTATTGATTTTTTTACAGAGAGGAAGGGAGAGGGATAGAGAGTTAGAAATATCGATGAGAGAGAAACATCAACCAGCTGCCTCTTGCAACCCCCCACTGGGGATATGCCCACAACCAAGGTACATGCCCTTGACCGGAATTGAACCTGGGACCCTTCAGTCCACAGGCCGACGCTCTATAGACTGAGCCAAACTGGCCAGGGCAAGAAACTATTTTTAAAGATAGTTGATAACTTAAAAGGATATAAACATTTTATTTGTGTTGTTAGTTTACATTCTTTTAAGGAATTTTAAGCTCTCACTTATGCAAAAAGTTGAGACAAAGACATTTAAGTAAATTGATTAAAACAATGTGGACACTGACTGTGGCAATGGCACCACACAACTACAGGAGGCACCATTCACAGGGACTGTGATGTGACTGACACCCTCTGTAGCATGCGGCACAAAGGCCCTGCGATCTGCTACCTGCAGTGATGGTGTGGGCAGAGCCCTTCATGCAGGAAATAGTAGGAACATTTTGCCTTATTCTCACATTTGGAAACCTTGAATTTAGAATTTTAATAAATGCAAATTAAGTTACATTATTATAATTTTTATACAATATAAAGTTTAATTTGGTAAATATAAATATTTAAAATATATAGAGTTTTTAAAAGGTTGTTACTTTGTTCCTTAGCAAATAGAGCATTAAAAAGCAAACAAGCAAGCCTGGCTGGATAGCTCAGTTGGTTGTAACGTTGTTCTGTACATGAAAGGTTGCAAGTTCGATTCCTGGTTAGGGCACATACCTAGGTTGTGGGTTTGATCTCCAGTCGGGGTGCAAAACAGGAAGAAATAGATTGATGCTTCTCTCTCTCTCTCTCTTTTCCTCTCTAAAATCAATAAAAAACATATGGGTTTGGTGAAGATTATTTTAAAAAGCAAATAAAGAAGAAACAATAAACAAAAATAGGAGGGTCCAGACTTTAGTTTATGCCAGTGGGGTAGTCCAGACTTTAGTTTATGCCAGTGGAGTAGAGAAATTATTACCGCTATAACTTCCATCTATTATTAAAGAAAGTGGCTTGCATGAGACCATATGCTGAATCATAAACACAGCTTCTTTAATGTTAGCTGAAGGTTGAGCTCCATCTCTGTAGGAGATGAGGAAAAAGAACAAAAGGATTTTCCATCCTGGCAAGATGGGCGCTAGCACTTTGTAACCTTGGGAAGATACATCTGTTTCAAAAACATTAACTATGCTCTGTCATAAGGCTATACAAAGGAATATGATATCCCATACTCATATGATTTATATTTGTGAAGGAAGACAAAAAATGTGGTAACTAATTGGAATTATTTCTTTGTACATAATATACCATGTGTTATGTACTCTGTGTAGTACAATGGTAATTGAATACAACTACATAGATCACATGCCCACTCAATGGGCCCTGTATAAGGGGTTCTTCTCTGGAGACAGATTGAGGATGAGTAACACTAAATCTATAGTAATGAGCATTTTATTGACTTCTTATCATTCATCCCATCTGACACCTTTTGTATAATATCTATTCACTTAAGTTGGAATTGACCCAAGCCTCAGATCTAAGTGAATTCTAACTGTTATGAGCTAAGCAGTGTAATCTTATCCCCTCTACTTCAGTGAGATGTGCAATAATCCAGGCCCAAGCCAGGCAGACTGTAGTTAGGTTCCCAGAACAGAGTGATCTGTATGGTCCAATCAGATTGGTCCAGTCAAACTGAAGTTCAGAAGTACTAGTTGGCTGGGGAAAAGGTCTTTCTCTAGGTGGTATGATAGCAAAAGGTGAGGCTTTGTTTGCCAATGTTCTCTGAAGAAGGAAGACTGCCTGGGGACATAGCTCTCAGATATCTGCATGTCTGACTCCTTCTGATCTTTATGCCAGTAAAAACCCATTACAGCTACTAAGCATGAGAAAAGAAGTGGATGTGTAGGTTGGACTAGTAAGGGATTTAAAGCAGCACTTCAGAGAAAATAAAAGAAGGAGACTACTGGATAAGCAATGTAGGCACAAGCCATGCAGAGGTATTAGCAGAAGAAAAAATGCTGTGAGAACAAAACAGGAAGTGTAGAAACATAATCTGGCTCTTATCAAGCCTGAATGTTTCCATTTGGCCCCTATCAGGGTCTTGGCAAATGTCAACTGTCAGCTGCAAGTAGGAATTTTGAAGAGAAAAGAAAACCATGAAATCATAATAACAACAACAACAAAAAAAATGGGGACATTGTGGAGGAGAGAGAAAAACAAGGGAGAGTAAAATTTAAAAATAAAATGACAAACAAGAGAATACTAAGTTATTTCATTATGCTTCTGTAATTAGAGAGATGGAAAAATGACATAAGACATACAGAAAAATGTATAATTAGCCCTAACAGGTTTGGCTCAGTGGATAGAGCATCGGTCTGCGGACTGAAAGGTCCCAGGTTTGATTCTGCTCAAGGGCATGTACCTGGGTTGAGGGCACATCCCCAGTAGGGGGTGTGCAGGAGGCGGCTGGTCAATGTTTCTAACTGTCTATCCCTCTCCCTCCCTCTCTGTAAAAAATCAATAAAATACATTTTTTTAAAAAAAGAAAAATGTATAATTAATATGGAAATGATACTTTATTGCTCTTGGAAAAACTTCCTCTTACATTCTCCCATTAGCTATTCCAAATCTGTGCCACATCCACATCCAATTCATGAGTGGCCAACTGCAAGCAAATTATTTCTCCTACCACATAAATGTGAGGCCTTTGACCGTCCGAGACTAGGTGGCTCCGCATTTTACCATTTAAATTACAATAATATCTTCATCCACCATATTCTTTTTTCCTTTCTCTAAACGCTCCAAACAGGAGGTTCACCACATCTTTATCTATTTTTATTTCTAGCTTTAATTTTAAGAGTCCTTTCTTTCAGTGTAGACATATGCTTAATCTCTCCATCTTTGCTTTCTAGCTAGCTTTTTGAAAAAAAAAAAAAGTTTACACTGTCTTCTTGTATTCGTGCAGTATTACTGAAACAACATTTATTACTTCTTAATTTGTTATTATTGTCTCTGGCAAAGATAACAAATGATCTAATGACCTAATCTAAAGGATGTGACCTCACTATAACATTTTAAAAATTCTTTCTTCATTGTAGGAACTTTAAGCCCTTCATTTTTCTGACATTTTCTTTAGGTTCTCTTCCAACATGTTATTCATTTACTGGAAATTTTAAATTTTTGCCTCCTATTTAAATTCCTATGTCTCTGACTTCATATTTCTTTTTAGTCTCTATCTTTTCCCCTAGGAAACCTGAATTCCCATAATCTACATACTAGCAACTTTCAACTTTGTATCTCTATGTTAGACTTTTCTGCCTACTAGATACTTGTGGTAAAATAGCTCACTAGAAATTAAGTTTTCCACTCATTACTAAGGTTTTGTCTCTTATTTTTTGTCTTGGTTAGGGGCACGCAGTTTCTCAAGCCAGAAATGTGGGAATCAAATCAACATCTATCCCTCATTACCTTCCTTCAATTTGTCACTAAGCTTTGATCATGTATTGTGTATATTACTGCAATAGCTTCCTTATCAACTGTTGTTCTTACTTTGAATGTACCCTCCTCCATCTCTTCCTCCACATGCTGCCAAGAAGAATAAAGTAAAATGTAAGTCTGATCATGTCATCTTCTTGTTCAGAATTTCCTAACAGCATCCATCACCTGAAGGATTAAAGCTAAATTACTGTTAAACATCTTTGGCAGGCAAACAAGAACCTGCACGCTTTGGTTCTTATATACTTGTCCAAACACATCTAGCTTATTAAGTAAACTGCTTAAATTTCTCCAAACACTTAATGCTGCTTCAAGCTCTTGAATTTTTGTTTATGCTATTTCCTCTAATCAGACTAACCTTCTTTCTCTTTTCAACTTTGGAAAAGCCCTTTGCATCTTTTAACCCAGCTAAACATCATTAATTCAAAGAAATGGGATCCCTGTCTCCCCAAAAATATCTATCCACTCACACACATAGTATTATCATTGAATTAATATGCTTCAAATGTCAAATGTCACCCTGTGACCTCCTTGAAGGTAGGGACTTTGTTTTATTTGGTTTCTGTTACTAGGACCTAGAAGAGTCTGATTCATATTCCATCTTAACACGTGTTGGTTCAAATGAATTAAATTCCAATGCATTCAAGATTTTTTAAGGGAATATATGTTATATGAATGCACTGTATTTAGTAAAGGAATGAGAGAAGCTGTCTAGTAACAGGTTATTTAGGAACCTTGGTTACTATGTCATATTTGGATATTTTATATAAGCTTAAAAGAAACATTTACATAAGTTTCAGATGATGGGAGAACATAAATTTATTTTGGAGGCTGTACTACCACAAACTTTTAGGACTTCTGCAGACTAATAATAAAGATCTCTGTTCCTTATTTTCAGCAATGTGGATGATGAAGCAACATCTAGATCCTGGTGAAAAGCTATCAGGGTATGTCAGTGGTTTCAGGAAAAGTAATAGATGAATTAAATTTTTTAGCTGAAGAATAGATAAAGAAAAGAGGATTTTAAGGGCAAAGTGTCACATATAGTATAGATACAAGGTGTTGTTTTAATCAGCTGACAGTGAGCAATTTGATGGAAACGAGAACTAACCAAAAACATTCTATAAATGTGGCTAAAGCAATCTATGTACTAGGTGTACTGGTTAACAATGTGGATTATTTTCAATAGATGGAGTTACACATATGTTGATATATATGCGATTTGATATGTATGCTATTTTGTTGCATTGACAAGCTTCAAAACTTCATATGTCAAATTTGCTGAAGGTGTTAACATCATAGATATTTTTACACTTAAAAATGTTGAATTTTGTGCCAAAAAAAAGAGCATTTGTGGGAAGTTATAATTCATTACTTCATTTTGAAGAAAAGTGCTACTGAATACTTCGGGAAGCTTATGGTGAACATGCTCCATCTCAAGATAGTTGTGAACGCTGGTTTAAATGCTTTAAAAGTGATGATTTTGATGTGAAAGACAAAGAATGTCCAGGTCAACCGAAAAAGTTTGAAGACCAACAATTACAAGCATTATTGGATGAAGATCAATGTCAAACTCAAAAACAACTTGCAGAAAGATTAAACGTTGCTCAGCAAACAGTGTCCGATCATTTACAAGCAATGGTAAAGATTTTAAAGGAAGGAAAATGGATGCCACATCAACTGAATGAAAGACAAATGGAAAACCAAAAAGTCATCAGTAAAATGTTGCTTCAACAACATGAAACAAAGTCTTTTTTGCATCGAATTGTGACTGGCGATGAAAAGTGGATTTATTTTGAGAATCCCAAATGCACAAAATCATGGGTTGATCCAGGTCAACCATCAACATCGACTGCAAGGCCAAATCACTTCATAAAGAAGACAATGCTCTGCATTTGGTGGGATCAGAAAGGTGTGGTGTATTATGAGCTTCTAAAACCAGGTGAAACCATTAATACTGATCACTACAGACAACAAGTAAACAATTTGAACTACACTTTGATCATGAAAGGACCACAATGTGCCAGAAGACACAGCAAAGTAATTTTGCTTCATGATGACGCACCATCACACACTTCAAAGCCAGTTAAACACATGTTAAAAGATCTTGCCTGAGAAGTATTAACCCACCCGCTGTATTCACCAGACCTTGCTCCTTCAGGTAGATGGCACACACACTTTTTGAGCAGCACTTCAAAACGTACGAAGAAGTGGAAAATTGGGTCTCTGAATGGTTTGCCTCAAAACAAGAAAAGTTCTATTGGGACAGTATCCACAAATTACCTGAAAAATGGGGAAATGTGTAGCTAGCAATGGACATTACTTTGAATAAAGCGTTGAGTGTCTGCCACCTGGTTGTCTGTGAGTGTCATAGCAACTGGTTGTTCTGCCGTTCAGTCAATTTGCATATTACCCTTTTATTATATAGGATAACAAAGTACTAGATTTGGGAGTGAACTCCAACTGAATATTGGTAAAATTTCTATAGCAGTAAACGTAACCAAATAATATACATAGAGACAAATAGGAATAAAGGACTTTCTCATAGAGTCGAAAAAGTGAGTGTATGGATATGTGAATGAATATAAATTGTGAAAATGCAAATTAAAAAATGACACTGGAAATGATATTCATTTTCTACACCCAGCCTGCTTCTACTTTATGTCACCTTCCTATCTGGTGAGTCCTGGTGAGGGCAGAGACTGCCTCCAATAGAAGTGAAAACTCATTTCCTTAGATGCAGTGTCTGCAGTTTCTCTCTCTCTCTCTCCTTCTCTCTGTCTTTCTTTTATCAAAGACATTTAATGCAAAGAAGCAGATCTGATGGGAAATCCACTTTGGCAAGAGTAGGGCAGCAATTGAAGCTGCATCAAGTTCCAGAGGAGGCAGTGGCTATGATTTTGTCAACTTATCCAACTTCCAGCTTCCATGGTTCCCATGGTACAACAGCTGAGCCTGTGCCCAGTGGTGGTTGCATAGAGGGATTTAAGAGACCAATTCTCTTATATCACTTCAGAGATTGTTCCTGATGGTGTGGTCTCTAAGCACAAGTTCTAAATATTCTTTAATAAATTCCTTTTCTACTTAAATCAGTTTCACTTGGTTTATGATGTCTAAAATTAAGAACATTGACTGATCACTTACCTTTCTAATAAATTCAAACTTGTAATCCCCTGTTGAGCATTGACTGCATGTATGGAACTATATTATGTGCTCGAGTACAGTGGCAGAATAGACACACAGAATAAGACACAGGCCTTCTCTCAGGGGCAAGCATCATAAAACAACCTCAAACGGAGGCAAGAAGATGTAAGCACTAAGTACTCACTGTGCAATATAGAAGAACTAACAATCATTTGTGATGACTGGAACCACAGAAGAGAAATATTTTTAATTAATTCTAGAAGAATGAGTAAGATTTTCCATAGGGCTGTGCCTGGCATGAAGCAAGTGGAGATTGCTATTGAGGGTTCTGAGCCTCATAGGACAATGTAATCAAAAGCAAACAAGAGGAAGTAAAGGACCTCAATGTAGACTACTATTTCACTCAACTGTAATCACGTATGAGGAACATGGGCCATCTTAAAGACGATGATCTAATTCTCTTAGAAATAAGAGTGTTCTCAGGCACACACATGGGAGGGCATGAGCTTTTCCCACAGGCTTGAGCTCTGAGGGTCACCTTCCAAGACCTCTGGGAAGTGTAAATAGTTCAATGCATTGTAGACACAAATTCCTTTAGCAGGTATGCTAGGCTTACATCATCCCCGTTCTTGTCTTGTCCAGACTTGCCCAAATCATTGTTCAAATGACGATTTTCATCTTATTTTTTAAGTGAAAATAGTTTCTTCAAAATAAGTAACATTCAGAAGTCCAATATTTAAAACAAAAAGGATGTTCTCCAGTGGATGGTCACATGGGAGATCTCATGGCCTTTCTCTTGGGGGGGCCCCTTCTTCACCACATCATACTCTTTGACACTTCACCTGGGAACTCCTAAGAATATAAAGAATTAAAGTTTCTGAAGCACTGGGATACAAAAGTGGAATTCGAAGAAATTGCTTTAGTAGGAAACATGACAGAAGAATTGCAGTGGCAAATGTTTGATTTCTCTATGGGTTATATCATATATGTATATAGCACCTAATCTATAATATGCTAGAAATGGAAGAACATGGACAAATAAGCTACATACATAAAGAGTTTATGGAGACTCATCAAAATTAAGAAGAAAAGAGAGTAAATACATGTTTTAATTTGGGGAATGGAGACATTTTTAGGTACAAAAAAACAACAATAACAATAATTGGATTGAGGTAAGGACTGCCCTGTAGGTAAAGGTAAAATGTGTGATATTATTTAGTTTATTGTTAAAATCCAAGATACAACTGTGGAAATGTTGTTGTCACTGTTTATAAAAGAAGTAAAGCATAGGCATAACTATGTGTTTATTGCTTTTATAATAATCTGTGATTATTATAGCTGAAGTTATACCTTTCAATGGTAACAATGTATTGATATAATTAAATAAGTGAACTTTGATTTATTTGGGTTCAAGACACTACAAAGGATACACTGAGCTATCGATGTGAGGATTCTAGTGCCAGACCACCCAGGAGCTAATTCAATTCAGGAAAGGGCATGTCTTGTTTGGATGATATGTGTGTGTTTTTTAGAAGAAAGAAGTCTTCAGAATTTGGCATAATAATCCATACACATATGCCCTGAAGTGTGTAGTAAATTCAAGTATGCTTATTCTCTTCTGTACTAAGCCAGGCAGGGCAAGATGTTTCTACATTTCATCAAAGCAACAAATCAAAGTGCTTTCTTGTAAAGGATCCTTTGGGGATGGTGACGTAGGGTGCTGGATTACTACCAGGAACCACACAAAACTAACTATAGATTGATCAATTATTTCCTTTTACATTCAGTCTCAGTCGTTCTGTTCAGTTCTAGAAGAAGTATGGAGACTAAACTGTCAAAGTAAAAAAAAAGTTATGAACGTGTCATCAATGATAAAGATAGAATAAATTAATTTTCTCATAGTATTAGGAGAATTTCCCTTAAAAAATATGTATGTATATACATATAAAGATTTCATGTTGCCAAACAATATTTTAGGCGCAGTCAAGGCCCCTAACTTCTGCTAGGGTGAGACAGCCAATAAATAGGACAGCCTTAGATTGCAAAAACTGTTAATGAAAAAATAAACTAGTTGGTATTAGTAATGAGGAGAGGGTTTCCTTTCTTTACGTGTTTTAGTTGATTTAATTAATTTAATTTTATCTTCATTGTTAAGAGGGATACCAGGGAAGGCTTTTCTGAAAAGGTGCTAGAGCACAGTTGTGTGTCATGTGAAAGTCCTAGGAAAGAACAGTCAGGCTGAGTATGGGCGTATGTACAACTCTGAGCAGAAAACTCTTTGCTATGTTTAAGAGAAGAGTAAGGAGTGCAGTGGGTAAAGTAGATAAAGCAGGAGCTGGTGTGGAGAGCTAGGCAGAGGTCCAACTATGTAACACATTTTAGGCCATAATACAAAGGTTGAGTCTAACTCTAGGAAAATTCGAAAGACACTTCAAAGTTGTGGTAGGGAAGATGGCATAGCCTTGCTGGCTTTGCAAAGAATGTTTTGGTTGCTGTGTGGAGTATGCTAGCAGAGCATATGGGAGCAGGGACATTATCTAGAGGCCACTGCTGTAGACCCACTGAGAGATGATAGCAGCTTGGACTGGGAGTGGCAGTGCAAACTGAGAAGGTACATTCCAGAAACACTTTGGAGGTGAGATGGATGGCCTTTCTGACAGTTTATATGTGACAAACTAGGTAGAGTTCACTAGGGGAAAACGAAGGCTCTAGAAGGACCACAATTTTTGCTTAAACAACTGGGTGTATCTGCCTTCCCTTTACTGAAATGGGGAAGGTTGTGGAGGAGAAAAGGTTTGTGGAAGAAATCAAGGGTTCTCGGTTAAGCCTGAGATGTTTCTGCAACATCTAAGTCATGATGCCAACCAAGTACACAGCTGGATACACAGGCAGCTCTCCCTCCTATACTTGTGCAGCTCAGGCGCTACACAAAGGCCCCCAGTGGCACCTTTTAAGAACTCTACACAAACACTCAGGGCATGCTAGATGCAACGCTGCTGTGATTTGGCTCCAGATTCCAAGTCTCAATACCCAAAGTACCTTCCAAATCTAAGCTCCATTTACAGTCTGTAAGAATTTATAAACATTAGAACGGTCTTCCATTTAAGCATTCTAATCTATAACATAGAGCGTATTTTCCTTGTGTCCAGTTGGAGATGTTTTACTATGTACCCTTCACCTCAGGCGGCCTGCCTGCTGTTATTTTCAAAAGCGTAATCTTAGGGGTTATATTGCATAAGACTGTTCTTTATTTGACCCGAAACATTCCTTCACTTCTAAAAGAAAGACAGGATGTGGCCTAATAAGAAAGGGCTCATCAAGCTCATGTTCTAGTACAGCTGGTGTCCATTCTCTGCCTGCTGCTGCCAAGAGGGCTGGGGGACAGCACTCTCCTGAGCATGTCGGACTCCGCAGCTGTGAAGGTGCACTTCTCTGGGAAGAGGCTCCAGTAGGGCCCCCAAGTAGGTGGCATGTTTGTCTTTTCCCTTGAAAAACAAAAGGTCAACTAGGAACACATGTTTCTAAGACAACAATAAGTTCAAAGGAGAGGCTAACTCCGAGCAAATGTGGACACAGAGGGAAGAGAGAAGTTGGTCCAGCTCTGGAGGATAGGCCTAGGTAGCACATTGAGTTTCTTTTCATTTCAACTTAATTCCCATCAGAATTTCCACAGGAAGAAAGGCTCCGGTGAAGATAATGTGAAAAAATAAATAATGCCCCAAAGAATGTGGTCTGTGCACCGCTTAAGAGGGGAGGTCTTAATGTGGAACAACAACTTAGTAGTCTGATGTCACTAAATGATACCGTTGGTCTTCAAAATAAGTATTATATTTGTTAGTATTGGAAATGACTTAATTTAGTCTGCCTTTGGCCCTTATTGAAAACCACATTTGTAAATGTGAAATTAAAAATAAAATAATGTTGTCATTTGTGTTTTCAATTATTCAACCCATTTTACCATGCCATGCTTTTGCTGTTTTTCAGTACATGGGAACCAATCTGTGAAACGTGGAAATACTTCATCAACATTGCATGGTAAGATGGAAGAAGGAGAAAAATAAAAAGCCTGGGAAATCAAATAAAAGGAAAATCCTACTCAAAATTCTTAATGTTTAAGAGGAACAGAGGAAATAGAAGGGATGATCATGCAGAAAAGTAACACCATCAGAACATTATTTTGTGTCATTTCTTTCAATATAGAAACATTGAAAGATATCCTACACAGTGTTATAAAATGTTCTCTAAATTGTTTTTTCCTTTTTATTGAATTTATTGGGGTGACACTGGCTAACAAAATTATACAGGTTTCAGGTGCACAACTCCCCAACACATCATCCGTACACTGTGTTGTGTGTTCACCCCTCCAAGTCAAGTCTCTGTCCATCGCCATTTATCGCCCTTTACCCTCCTCCACCTTCCCTCTGCCCCCAACAATCACCACACTATTGTCCTGCCCATGAGTGTTCTCTGTTTATTTTTCCTCTTTTTTTTAATCCCTTCACACCCTTCAGCCCCACTTCCCAATAGCTGCCAGCCTGCTATCTATGAGTAGAAAAATAAGACACAAAATGCAATTTATTTTTATTTTAAAATTCACAAATCTTTTGAATATTTATGAATTCTTCAAAAAATTCACAAGGATATGGAGAAAGGGTGGAATTCTCTGCTGTCTTCTCATTCTCGCTAGAGAGAGGTAATCTCAGTTAGAAGCTTGTGTCGATTTCCAGAGTTGTTGCAGTTGCCCTTTAAGGGGACTGGGAGAGAAGGCAGCAGGAAGTAGTGAAAAACACCAAGATAGCAAGGTTCCTCCCCAGGTCTGCCACTCTGTGGCTTTTGAAAAATCAATTAACTTCCTTGGGACTCTGATTCCTGCTGTGTAAACTAAGTAGCTCCAGGAAAGGTGGGGTGGGATTTACCACCAGCCGGGTACTGGAAGACTGCAGGGTAGTCTGGCAATTTTGTTTGTCTTAATGACTAGAAAAGCCTCCTGATTTGGTTTATTCCCTCCTCCCCCAGAATAGGAATGCTAAGCACTTCCAAAGCACAATAAAGAATTTTTGTAGTCTAAGTCCCAGTTGCAGCCGGCATCCCAGGAAAAAAAAATGGAGCATTACTGAGCATGACTGAAGTCTTCCAAAGGAGAACAGTCATTGGTGACATGGACCAATACCAACACTTACTGGCTTATCATGTGAAATTCCTACCTAGAAACAAATCTTTTATACATACCATAAACGTTTACATTAAATTTGTTTTCTTTGTGTTCTAATTCAATAGAAAAGGTTAGTGATTTTTTTAGTGACCTCTCAGCTTGCAGTTTGCTTTTATTTATATTACTAGAGGCTTAGTGCACAAAATTCATGCAATCGGGGAGTGTGGGGTCCCTCAGACTAGCCTGTGCCTTCTTGCAGTCCGGGAGCCCTTGGGGGATGTCTGATGCTGGCTTAGGCCTGCTCCTTGTGGCCTATGCTGGCAGTCAGACACATTTAGCACTGCTGCAGAGGCAGGAGAGGCTTCCGCCACCGCCTCTGCGCTCATCAGCCATTAGCCTGGCTCAGGGCTTGGGCTGAGCAGCGCTCTGCGCTGACCACCAGGGGGCAGCTCCTGCATTAAGTGTCAGTGTTCTTCATAGCAACCAGTTGTTCTGCTGTTTGGCTGATTTGCATATTAGCCTTTTATTATATAGGATTAAGATAGTCTTCTGTGGAACCACTTGTTTTGATTATGCTTTTCCTTCCTTTTTTCTTTTGGTATTATGTACATCTCAGTTTTGTTTTTGTTTTTCATAAAAGTATGCCTCTTTTATCACACATGTAAGTACCAAAGAAGACATAATAATAACTATCAAAGGCACACTACACCCTAGAAGCCTCAAAGCTGTTATTGCAACTACGTAATTTTTAAATGATTGTTTAATATTCAATTATTTTCTAACTTGCTCCACATGCTCCATGGAGGCCCAGTAGTCAAGCCCTTCTTCATTAATTTTATTTCAAGAAATTCAGGTTTATAAATTGACTTAATAATATGATGTTACTTAGGAGGTACAGAACAATACTTTATATTTGTATAATATAAATGGACACCTAGAGTTTATTTCTTCTAATGTTCTCACAAGAATCATCTTATGTGATCCTCACAACAAACTAGTATTTCCATTTTGTATTGAAAGGAACAGTGCAGAGTTAACTTGACATCCAAGCATCTTCTTGTAACAACTCATTTTCTTCAAGGGTTTATAAAACACAAATGTGGACTTTATTTTCTGCAAATCCACTTAATCTGGCAAGGCTCTTTCACACAGCAGGGAACAGCATTTGTTATGTTTGAGGGAAAGCCAGCCGGTCTCCTTCCCGGTGCGGAGGTAAACAGCAGGCTGCCTGCTTGCCTTGCGACTGCTCCTGCTAATGAGAGAATGTGTAGTCTGTTTCATTTTGAAGGCCTTCTGGAAACTAGCAGTTGCCTTTTCTCCTCAGTGTTCTACGCAGCTCAGTTTTAGAAGCCTCTCCTTGAGTCCCCTTCCCTCTTCCATGGGGTAGACAGTGAGGAAAGCCCTAAAATCCAAGGAATTTTAGGAAGCAGGAGCCAAAAAAAACAACAAAAAAACAAAAAAACAAAACAAAAAACAAACAAAAAAAAACATGAATGAGGGGTTAATTCATCTATGGAATGAGAACCATGAAGTTTTCCTTTTTATTCCAATTTAAATTAAAACAAAGAGCTATAAAATCATTTTATTTTAGAGGCTTAATATAAATAGGTCTTACTGGTTTTTAAGTTGAAAACCTTAAAGATCAAGTAAAAAAAATCTTTCTCATCTACTTTAGCTTGGTCAAGATGTTAAAGCTTGAGTTTTCACAGTCAAATTTCCTCCTGACTTCAGCTAAAGAATATTCTGACTTGCCAAGAGATTTCTGCACACTTTTAGGTAAATAAAGATTGCAGTAGGTCAGAGGGTAGAATAAAGGCAATGGAGAAAAATATAAGATTAATATAAGCAAAGATCAAGAGAGAGTTTGGGAGAAAGAAGAGATATCTGGGCTAGCCCCTACTTTATGGGAGATATTTTATTTTTTAAAAGCATTTTTAAATATGTTTTTATTGATTTAAAGTGAGAGGAAAAGAGAGGGAGAGAGACAGAAACACCCATTGGCTGCCTCCTACATCCTCCCTACTGAGGATCCAGCCCACAACCCCAACATGTGCCCCGACTGGGAATGAAACAGTGACCTCTTGGTGCATGGGATGACATTCAATAAACTTGGCCACACAGGCTGGGCTGTGGGAGAGATTTTAAAATAAGACAATGATGAAAGTTCATAATTTAAAAGTTTTTCTAAGTGCTAAAAACATATTTGCCATCTCCCCATCTTCAGTAAGTTAGAGAGATTTTAATAAAAACTCAAGGTACTTTTAAGAGCTTCTTCATTGACAGGGTGTTGTTTGTTTGAAAGTGATGTTGCCACTAAGAGCACAAGAAAGCTAGTTTTTGCCCTAGCCACTTTGGCTCAATGGATAGAGCGTTGGCCTGCAGACTGAAGGATCTCAGGTTTAATTCTGGTCAAGGGCACATGCCCGGGTTGTGGGCTCAATCCCCAGTAGGGGACATGCAGGAGGCAGCCAATCAATGATTCTCTCTCTCCCTCTCCCTTCCTCTGTGAAGTCAATAAAAATATTTATTTTAAAAAGAAAGAAAGCTAGTTTTTAATGTATATTACATATGAAAGTTAAAATTTTCTTTGTGGAAGGGTCATCAGGGCATTCATTTATCACACATTCAAAATTGTCAACTGCCTACTGCCCAGAGTTGAAATTTTCCCACATGACTACTTTCAAGCAACACTAAGAAGAAAATAAAATGACAATGAGGTATAAATGTCAACTACAAACATGTCAATATTCATTTTTGTTTATTTTTACTTAGCTCTCTTTAAATATTTTTACTTAATTTTCCTTATATGTACATATTTATTTCCTTTTATCCCCTGAAACTTTTATTGATACTGGTACACACTCATATAGTGAAAATATAAAATTTGAGAATAAAACGAATACCTTTTTCATAAAGGCCAACATGAAACATTCTCTGCCTTTAATAAGGAAGAATTAGACAAGTACACTGGCATGCATCACTGAGATGAAGTAATGAGATGAAGTAAGGCGATGCCTGTTCCATATATACCAGGGAAGAGGACCATTAGTAAAACACACACCCTTCTAAAGCCATGTTGCTACCTCCGTTGTTATTCACTGGGTCCTGAAAGGGTTTGGGAATATGAGACATATATCTATTTCCTGCTTGCCTAGGACTTTATTAAAGAGTCATCTTCAGGTAATTAGGGTTTTTCTAAAACATGAATTATTTATGTCTCCCTAAAGTCACATATGCCGACCAGAAGTCTCTAGAATCCCGGGAATCGTGTGGTTTCCTCCTAAGAAAACTTCCTGGAACTTAGGAAAATTGGGTAGAAAATCTTAAAGTTCTTTCAGTATCATTTCCTGTCCTATCCTGGTGGATATTCTTTATTAAAAATTTTCACATCTCTTCCATCAGGCAGTTTGTTAAGTTGTTGCTTTATATACCAGCGCATGGCCCTTCTTGTGGAAAATGAAATTACATGTGAAAAGGTATTTGCAACAGTGATTTCTATAAATGGAACAAAGCCAAGTCTCTGTGTATTTTATATTCAGACTAGTTATGAAAAATTGGCATCACTTCTGTTTCTGCCTCCAAATCTGTGAACAAATATGATAACTAATTAGTGTGGAGCATTTCCTGGCTCAGTCATTCTTTCCAGCACTGCTTATGTGATCATTCATGATGATTTCAAGAGCCACATAAATAATTCTTCCAATTTCCTGGTTTCTCTGTTCCCTGACAGCCACTCCTCCATTGTCCTTGTCCTTGACCCTATCTTGTCAACTACTCTCATGCTTATACTTTAGAGTTTGTCATTATCAAGAAATGCCACTCCATCTTAATTTACATTAGCCCACTTTTGAGCTCCACTTGCCTAGTATTCCATCTCTGGCAATCCTACAACTACTGACCCTGTGAATTTTTCACTGGACCTGCTGTCTGTATTTCTTGTTAGGTTCTATATTATAATTATTTAGATAATAATTATTACTTGACATATATATTGTTAATTTTCACCCAAGGATATTTCTCCATTGATTTTTTAGAGAGTGGAAAGGAGGTAAAGGAGAGAGAGAGAGAGAGAGAGAGAGAGAGAGAGAGAGAGAGAGAGACTGATGTGAGAGAGAGACATATCAATACATCAATTGGTTGCCTCATGCACACATCCCTACCAGGCCAGGGATCAAACTTGCAACCCAGGTACATGCCTTTGACCAGGAATTGCACCTGCAACCCTTTGATGTTTGGGCAGATGCTCTATCTGCTGAGCCACACTGGTCAGGGTACTTGACACATATTTTCAATTCCTCCCTTAAATCCCCTTTTCACCTACTCAGCAGCTGGATCCACATAAATATGCTGCAAAAAAATACAAAAACATCCTTCATCGCTAACCTTAAGTGGGCCCTTAATGATGAGAACAATTATATTACCAGTACACTCCCCTAACCCATTCACTTTCTGACCCTTTCCAAACTACAAAAATTTCCCACATCTTCATTCTTAGATGATACTTGTGGGTCCTTTTCCACTGGAAAAATAAAAGCAATGAAAGAATACTTCTACAACTTATCACCACTGGCCACCTGCCTGTATTTGCTCCTTAAAAAAAATAAATAAACTGATGAACAAAAATAGATCCAGAGACATAGAAGCATGGAATAGACTGATGAATCTCAGAGGGAAGGCAGTGGTGGGTGGGTGGGTGGATGGGGAGAGATTAACCTGGGAACTTATATGCTTATATGCATAACCCATGAAAACAGACAATAGTGTGGTGAAGGTCTGGGAGGGTCAGGTGCAGGGTGGAGCGGGTCAAAGGAAAAAAAAGGAGGGCATCTGTAATATTTCAAAAATAAAGACAAATTTTTAAAAAGAGTAATTTAAAACATCCATCACCTATTACTGAATGTTAATATAAAGTTTGAGAGAAAAATTATTGAATTTATTGGGGTGACATTGGCTACTATAATTTATTATATAGGTTTCAGGTATACGATGTTATGCTACATCATCTGTATATAGTATTGTGAGTTCACCATACAAAGTCAAGTCTCCTTCCATCACCATTTACCTCTCCTTTACCCTCTTTTACTTCCCCCAGCCCCTTTCTCTCGAATAATCACCATACTGTTGTCTGTGTCTATGTTGTTGTCGTTTTTCTTAATCCCTTTACCTTTTTCACCCAGCTCCCCAACCTCCCTCTCCTCTGATAGCTGTCAGTCTGTTCTATGTATCTATGAGTCTGTTTCTATTCTGTTTGCTACTTTATTTTGTCCACTAGATTCCACATATAAGTGAAATCACATGGCACCTATTGTCTTTCTCTGTCTGGCTTATTTCATTTAGCATAATACTCTCCAGATACATCCATGCTGTTGCAAAGGATAAGATTTTCTTCTTTTTTATGGCTGAGTAGTATTCCATTGTATAAATGTACCACAGCTTCTTCTTTTTTTTTTATCCACTCTCCTACTAATGGGCACTTGGGCTGTTTCCAAATCTTGTCTACTGTATGGAAAGTAACACTGCAAAGAACCTAGAGGTGCATATATTCTTTCAAATTAGAGTTTCAGGTTTCTTTGGATATATTCCCAGAACTGGAATTGCTGGGTCATAAGGCAGTTCCATTTTTAATTTTTTGAGGTAACTCCATACTGCTTTGCCCAGTGGCTGCACCAATCTACATTCCCTCCAACAGTGCACTAGGGTTCCCTTTTTTCCACATCCTGGCCAACACTTGTTGTTTGTTGATATTTTAATGAAGGCTATTCTGGCAGGTGTGAGATGATATTTCATTGTAGTTTTAATTATTTTGATTATAAAATTGTAGCTTTGATTTGCATTTCTCTGACGATTAGTGATATTGAGTATCTTTTTATGTCTACTGGCCATTTGTTTGTGCTCTTTAGAGAAGTGTCTATTCAGATAATTTGCCCATTTTTTAATTGGATTGTTTGTTTTCTTGTTGTTGAGTGGTTAGTATGGAGGCTCTATTTTGTTCTCAAGACAAATCTGTCTGCTTATTGCACACTCAGGAGCATTTTGCCAGTATTTGATCCCTCTCTCACTTTAGTATCTCCATTTACCCTTCTTTGCCAAAATATTCCATTTTAATTACAAAATGTTATAGTTTCACATCTTAAAATTTTATTTTGTTTTCACATCTTCTCTCACCTACCACCCCTTTGTTTTGTTTCCCTTTATTACATTGCTCCTCAAAACAGTTTTCTATTTATAATTTTTAATTATTTTATTATTCTTCTTTGAATCCATTCACTTACACCACTACCATGACTCCACCAAATTTTTTAAAAATTTTAGCTAGTGGTTTTTTATGTTATTAAACTCAATGGTCCATTATTAGTGCTCAATTTTCATGACCAATTATCAGCTTTTCACATGACTGATTACCCCCGCCTCTTTAAGATAATTTCCTAACTCTCTAAGAGTGTTTTATTTTATTTAAAATCTTGGCTCTTCTTTCTCAGTCTGTTTTGTTGGTTCTTCCTTATTGCAAACTATAAATATTGGAGTATCCCAAAACTCAGATATTTTACTCAGATATTTTCTTCATTTTTTCTATATTTAATCATAAGGATATTTTATCATGACTTTAAAATTACCCATCCTCTTAAATTTAACTGTAGTTTGGACCTTGCTCTCAAAACAAGTCTGGATTTTACTCACTTGACACTCCCATTTACATGTCTAATAGGCACCTTAAATATACCATGTCCAAGATTTTAACTATCAAACTGTACTTCTCAAACAATTAAATTAAATACAAAAACTACATCTGGCACAGTTTTCCACATACATGTAAATGGCAGCTTCATTTTTCCAATAACTCAAATCAAGAAGCTTAGAGTCATTCATGACTCCTTCTTTTCTATCACATCTCACATCCCCATATTTTTTATTTGTTTCTTCAAAAATATAGACAGAATCCTAGGACTGCCCACTATCTTTGTTGATTTGTTGATGATAGCCATTCTGACAGGAGTGAGATGAAATCTCATTGTTGTTTTAATTTGCATCTCTCTGATGATTAGTGACTTTGGACTCTGACATATTATATGATGTATTTATTCATTTGTTTATTAACTTCTTCACTCATGTTAGACAGGAACTGTAGAAAGGCAGAGATGTTTGTCTGTTTTGTTCACTAATACACTCTTAGCTACTGAAATATATAGTAAATATATGTATGTAGCATATATGTGCCACTTAGTAAACATATCCTATATACTAGTAATAAAATCCTAATATGCAAATAGACTGATCCGCAGAATGACTGGCGGAACAACTGGTTGCTATGACACACACTGACCACCAGGGGGCAGATGCTCAACTAGGAGCTGACCCCTCATTGTCAGTGAGCTCCCACAGAGGGAGTTCTGCTCAGCCAGAAGCCGGGCTTGAGGCCAGAGAGCACAGCGGCAGTGTTGGGAGCCTCTCCCGCTTCCACTGCAGGTGGGTGGTAAGGAGTGAGGGGTTCAAGACTGCGAGAGCCCCAGATTGCGAGAGGGATGTCCGACTGCCGGGGATCAGGCCTAAGTTGGCAGATGGACATCCCCCGAGGGGTCCCGGACTGCTAGAGGACACAGGCCAGGCTGAGGGATCCCCCTCTCCCGAGTGCATGAATTTCGTACACCCGGCCTCTAGTAGTATATATTTGATGATAAATTATTGAATTCACTTCCTTTTAAAAGTGAGATATAATATATATTTGTGATCAAACAATTTGAAATTGATATAAGGTTATAATAATTATAGAAATAGGCTTAACCTGGAATTGTACATGACTAAGTTATTATTTCAGATTCAATTGGATGTATCTTTGCTCTTCACCATGTAAATCCTGATCTCAGATTTTAAGTAAAGTGATAATTTAAAGGTGTCACATTTATAGGAAGAGGATTTCAGCACTTTGTCCAATTTATCTTGTTTATAATATAAGTAAAATTCTGTCATTTTTTTGTTTGATTATTCTTTTCCGGCCTTGCCTTCTTAAAAAAAAATAATAAGGCTGATTGTCACAGAAGAAAATCAAGAGTGTATCTCCTGTATAAGTTCCAAGTTTGTGTCTCTTGTATAAGTCAATAAAATAGGGTTTTATTTTGGACTTGTTCCTACAAGGCAAGAAACACATGGATTCTGGGATAAAGGTACTAACTCTGCATTCAAACTCTCACTGTCTACAAAATGTACACACACGTTAACAGCTGATAGCTAAATTTTAAAAACAAACTGTATTTTATTAAACACTGCCTTTATAATTATTCAGTGTGTGTATACATTTTTGGACACCCTATATGTAACCCACTCCCTCCCACATCTGTGTGGTTTCAAAGAAAGGAACCCTATCTCTCTTTCTGAGTACCAGGACATGTGCATCACTAAGAGGCTGATTAATCATTGAAGCTTCCAACAAACAATAAATGCCTGGCGCAACAATTATTAGCAGCCACTAAAAAATAAAATAATAAAAAATTTAAAATCAAATTTCTTAATTCAACCAACAGAAGTAAAGCCTGAATACTTTTAATTATGAATTAGATGTGGCTTAAAACTAGTAGGAATTTGGTTAATATATTTAATCATTTTTGGTCCTATGGTTACTTAAAATTCAACTCTAAGATCACAGCTCAGTAAAAAATTCTAGAAGGAATATGTTCTTTTTCTCTAAATACTTTATAAAAACAATGACAACAACAAAATATTATGTATTATTTAACTAGAGGCCTGGTGCACAAATTTGTGCATGGGTGGGGTCCCTTGTGCCCCCAACCTCACAGCCTTGCAGCCCCACCTGGCACCCCACTGTGGCTTGGCACCACCCCCTCACCTGCTCCACCATCTCACCTGTGGGACGATCAGTCAGGGTTGGGCCCCCTGCTGCCACCGCTGGTTGCTGTCTGCGGGGCAATCAGTGGGGCAATTGGGTCCCCACTCACACCCACCTTGGCCTGGCACTGCCTGCTCACCTGCTCCATCATCCTGTCATGGTCCTGCTCTCGTTGGGGCCCATTGGGGCCAGCAGCACCTCTATTGCCTCCCGCTGCCAGCACTGCATCTCCAACACCCACCATGTTCCACGTCGCCCCCTGGTGATCAGTGCATGTCATAGCAAGCAGTCAAACTCCTGGTCGAACTCCTGGTTGAACAATTTGCATATTAGGCTTTTATTATATAGAATGAACTGAAACTGTGCACCAAGAACAGTGTTAGTTTTCTTTTTAATATTATTATGTAATTATTGCTATAATGCTAATTTTAACTAGACTACTATAAGAAACGTCTTTGGAAAAAATCTAGATTTATGCTGAGACATGATTTAATAGAAGACAGTTTTAAAAATGATTTGGATTTTGGGTAGGGAGGAGTAATCAAGGCATAAGGAATAGTATTTCAAAGGCCTAGTGGTCAGAGAGAATACAACAAGTAATCAGATTATTTCATCTGAAACTACTGCATATAGTTTTCTAGGGCTCAGGTGTAGGATGCAGGGGTAAGAACATGCTGAAATGAGAGTGGAAAAATGGTCAGAAGTGAACTACAACTTAGTCAAGCGTTAGGTCATTAAGGAATGTGTAAGCCATGGCTGCATTAAAGACTGAATTTTACTACAATGTAAAAAATAATTATTGTTGTTATTCATTTTTTTCTACCCTCTTTTTGTTCCCTTCCCATTCTCTTCTTTGCTTCCACTCTCCTTTCTTTCTCTTGATGTCTTTTCTCCCCTTATATTTCATTTAAGCAAAAGATGTATCATTAATTCATTCTAGAAATCTTTATTGAACATCTAGTACATATTAGACGCTCTGATGGACCCTAAGAAAATTTACTCTGCAAGACAGACCTGAATCCATCCCTCCTGAAACTTAGAGTCCAGTGAACAAGCTTGCCATGTTCAGGGAACTTAAGTAAACTGAATGTCACTTAAAGTTAAGGAAATGTCATGAAATGAGATCAGAGAAGACAGCAAAAACACATCACAAGGGTGTTGTGAATTAGATACAAAATGTTAGTCTTTATGCTAAAAGCAATGGGAAAGCATTAAGTTTGGAGATGATATGATTTGTGTTTAAAAAAGATCAAAACTTGTCCTAGGAGATGTATCCTCAAACATATTGCTATGAGAGATGTCTGAGATCTTGCTGTCTATGGTTTCTTCCAAGATTTTTATGGTTTCACAATTAGCATTTAAGTCTTTTATCTATTTTGAGTTTATTCTTGTGTATGGTGTCAGTTGGTGGTCTAGTTTGTTTTCTTTATTCTTCTCCTTTTTTTTTTTGCATATACCTGTCCAATTTTCCCAACACCATTTATTGAAAAATTGTCTTTACTCCATGGTATACTCGTGCCTCCTTTGTCAAATGTTAATTGAGTGTAATGGCTTAGGTTAGTTTCTGGGTTCTCTGTTCTGTTCTGTTCTGTTCCATTGATCTATATGCCTATTCTTGTGCCAGTACCAGGCTGTTTTGATGACAGTGGCTCTACAGTATAACTAGGATAGGGAAACTAAGGAGAAAATAAGCAAATGGGACTACATCAAAACTAAAAGCTTCTGCACAGCAAAAGAAGCCACTAACAAAATGAAAAGGGGGCCCACTGCATGTGAGAACATATTTGCTAATGATACATCTGGTGAGGGGATAATTTCCAAAATATATAAGAAACTCATACAACTTAACAAAAGGGAGACAATCCAATTTTAAAATGGATTAGTACCTAAATAGACACTTCTCTAAAATGGACATACAGATGGCCAAGAAACATATGAAAAAAATGCTTAAAGTCACTGATCATCAGAGATGTAAATAAAAAACACACAATATGGTATCAACTCATACCTGTCAGAATGGCTACCATCAACAAATGAACAAATGACAAGTATTGGAGAGGATGTGGAGAAAGGGAAACTCTAGTACACTGCTGGTGGGGATGCAGACTGGTGCAGCCACTGTGGAAAACAATGTGGAGTTTCCTCAAAAAAATTTTTTTAATGGAACTGCCATTTTGACCCAGTGATTGCACTTCTAGGCATATATCTTAAGAAACCCAGAACACCAATAAGAAAGACAATATGTACCCCTATGTTCATAACAACTATTTACAATAGCTAAGATCTGGAAACAGCCCAAGTGCCCATCCTATATAATAAAGAGGTGATATGCAAATTGAGCCTCACACCCTCACAAGATGACTGTCTATGACCAAGCCAGCAGGGGGGTTAGTGAGGGATGACCAAGCAAGTGAACAAGCAGGCTGCATGGGGTTGCCAGGCCGGCAGGGTGATTAGTGAGGGACGACCAAATGACGGAACAGCAGGCTGCGTGGGGCGACCAGGCTGGTGGGGAGAGGCAGTTGGGGGCAACCAGGTGGGCAGAGAGGGACAGTTGGGGGCGACCTGGCCAGCAAGGGGGGCAGTTAGGAGGGTAGTTAGGACTGACCAGGCCGGCAGGGGGGGAAGTTAGGGGTGATCAGGCCAGCACACAGAAGCAGTGAGGGCTGACCAGGCTGGCATGGGGGGCAGTTAGGGGCAACCAGACAGGCAGGTGAGCGATTAGGAGCCAGTGGTTCAGGATTGTGAGAGGGATGTCTGACTGTTGGTTTAGGCCTGATGCATTTCACCATGGAATACAATCAGATGTAAAAACAAAGGATATCTTGCCCTTTGAGATAACATGGAGGGACCTGGAGAGTATTGTGCTAAGTGAAATAAGCCAGTCAGAGAAAGACAAGTATCACATGATCTCACTCATACATGGAATCGAATGAACAAAATAAACTGATGAACAAAATAGATCCAGAGACACAGAAGCATGAAACAGACACAGAGGGAAGGCAGAGGTAGGAGAGTAGGGAGAAATTAACTGGGGAATTTATATGCATATTGCACAAACAATAGTGTGGTGAAGGCCTGGGAGAGGTGTTGAGGGGTTCAATGGGAAAAAAGGAGGCACATCTGTAATACTTTCAACCATAAAGATAAATTAAAAAATAAAGATAAAACTTGCTTTGTGTGGAGAATCAATTAGTAGAGGGGAGGAATGGGGAAGGAGACATCAATAAGAATGCTATTCTTACATTCCGTATAAAAAAGATGGTAACTTGGAATAAGAAGGTGGTGATGGTAGTAGGAGAGGATAGTAGTACAGGTGGAGTTAGAGGTAGATTAAGAGATGAAGACAAGTTTTCTGTTTGAAAGAAATTTAAGAGGTAAACACATTAAAAACTGTGGTTTAACTGTGCCCATAAAAATTAAATAAACAAGTACTTCCTCCTTCTGCTTTCTTTCCTCTTACTAATCCTCTTTAATGTAGTTTCCATCCCTCTGTGTAACTAAAGACATTTTTAATATTAACTCAAATAACCTCAATAACATTGAAACTACTGGACATTCTTTAATCTTGAGTGCTTATTATCATTAAATTGCCTCTTTCCTGAGCACTCTATTCTGTTGACTTCCATGACAATAGAATCTCCCTTTACTTCTGTGGCTACTTTTTCCCTGTCCTTTTTCCTAGTTTGGCTCACAGACTTTAAATGTTGAAGTGGCCTGATCTTTAAGAGTTGTAGCTAGTCATGACAATTTTCTATTCTCATTCTATCTCCATCCATCTTTTCTAATTTATGTCCCTTAAATTTATGCCTTCATTCATACTTCTCTAAATTCTAGGATCAAATCTAATCTAACAGAATATGTCAGATCTTCATTTGAATTCTTCACTAACATCTCAAACTCAACATTCCCAGACAGAGAAAAGTAGAAAAAAACAAAGTTGGGAGCAATGGGTATATGGACTGAGGGTATCAGTGGTTTAGATTTACTAAAGAAAAAAGGCTTTGGAAATAAAATCAAGAAATTGGGAAGTCAGAAGATTGGTTACATTTTTAAGAAGAACACTAATGCTATCTAGAAAAATGGCAAACATCCTCAACAAAATAAAGGCAAATAAAATTCAATAGCATATTTAAAGGAATATACATCATGACAAAATCAGATTTATTCCTGAGCTGCAAGGATAATTGGATATATAACAATTAATCAATATAATACATCACAATAACAAAACAAAGAGAAAAATAACAAATGATCATCTCATTTGATACAGAAAAAGCATTTGACAAAATTCAACAGCTTTTCATGATAAAGACAAAATATTAATAGAAGAAAACTACTCCAACATAGTAAAACTATATATGAAAATCCACAGAGAAAATCATAGTGAAATAACAAAATATTTTCTCCTAAGATCAGGAGCAAGGCAAGGATGCTTGCTTTCCTCACTTCTATTAAACATTAGAGGCCCGGTGCATAAAATTTGTGCACTGGGGGAGGGGGCTCCCCTCAGCCCAGCCTGAGCTCTCTCACAGTCCGGGAGCCCCACAATTGATCGCCCCAAAGAGGTAGGCCCTGCCCACCTGGCCAGGGCTCTGTGATGGATCACCCCAAAGAGGTAGGCCCCACCCACCGGCCAGGGCTCTGCGATGGATCGCTCCCACAGAGGGAGGCCCTGCCTACCCACCACAGTCCAGAGGTCTGTGGCATGGGCCTCCCTCTTTGGGGTGATCCCCCGATTGATGGATTGCCTCACCAGCCGGTGGCCTGGGCCTCCCTCTGTAGGGAGATCATGGGGCAATAGCTCGGCCCCCAACCAATCACATTGCATCTGCCATGTCTGGCCTGGTGCTAGTGTGTGTCATAGCGTGGTCATCCGGAAAGTCGTCTGGATGGTTGTTCTGCTGTTCAGTCATTCAGTTGATTTGCATATTATGTTTTTATTATTATACTAGTAGATTGCAATGTCCTAACCAGAGCAATTAAGCAAGAAAAAGAAATAAAAGGTATCCAAGTTAGGAAAGTAAGAAATAAAATTATCTCTATTCACAGATAATATGATCTTATATGTGGAAAATCCTACAGACTACATACATACATACATATACACACACACACACACACACACACACTGAATTAATAATACTTCGAAAATTAGTAGGATACAAAGTCAACATGCAAAAATTAGCTGCATTTCTATTAACTAACAATAAACAATCTAAAAAAGAAATTAATAAAGTAAATCCATTTACTATAGTATCAAAACATAACATACTTAGTAATTAATTTAACCAAGTAAACAACTTGTACAATGAACACTATATAACATTACTGAAAAAATTTAAAGACATAAATAAATGAAAAGACAACCCATGTTCATAGATAAGAAAATTCAGTATTGTTAAGATGTCACTACAATTAGCAGATATTTGGTTCTGTCTAAAATGTCCATGGAGACATCTGGTCCACACCAAAAGTCCTTCCTTAATATTTGGTCCTGCCCAAAGCATCCGTAGAAACATTTGGTCCATAGTTAATATCAATCCCACTCTTCAAGATTCAAACCTTGACCCATCTATCTAACTCCATGTGCCATTACCAGCTAGAGATACTAAGGCAGGAGGGTTTTACTGGCAGTACAGTCACAACCCAATTATTGGGCCAACATTACATGAGAGTATTTTTTACGTATAATCCTGGAAACCCAAAGTATGAATAAACATATGGGTTGTTTGAACCCAGGGACATTTTCTAAGCATGAATGTTTTTTACAGGACCAAAAAGCATGCAAAAATTAACTCAAAATGGATCACATATCTAAATGTAAGAGCCAAAACAATAAAACTTTTAGTAGGTAACATAGGGCAAAACTTTATAACATTGGATTTGGAAATTTCTTTGATATAACACCAAAGGCAAGGCAACAAAAGCAAAAATATACAAATTAAACTGCATAAATGTTAAAAAATTTGTACATCAAAAAATGCAAGCCACAGATTGAAAGGCAACCTAGGGAAAGAGAGAAAACATTTGAAATCACATTTAAGATAAGAGATTAAAATCCAGAAAAATAGAAAATTCCTCAAATTCAATGACAACAGCAAGCAACCTGGTTTGAAAATGGACAAGACTTGAATGGACATTTCTTCAAAGAAGATACATGAGTGGCCGATACTAATAAGTACATAAAAGAGTGCTCAGCCACCCCGGCGAGGTGGCTCAATTGCTTCCAGCATCATCCCATGCACCAAAGGGCTGCAGGTTCAATTCCCAGTCAGCACACATGCCTGGGTTGTGGGTTCGATCCCTGCTTGGGATCCATGTAGGAGGCAAACTATCAATGTTTTTTTTCTCTCCCCCTTCCTCTCTCTCTCTGAGATAGAACAAAAAATGCTCAAAACCACTATCATTAGGTAAATGCAAATCAAAACCACAATAATGATATATGTAATAGCCCCAAACTAAAAACAATATTTATGTTCATTAACAATTTCATGGATAAATAGAACAGTGAATATATAATAACTAACTATATGTAATATAAATCTGAAATACAAGCATGTGCTGCTTAACAATGAAAATAGTTCTGAGAAATGTATCATCAGGTGATTTCATTATTGTCTGATCATAGAGTGTTGCAGAGATCATTTTATTACATAATGATTTATAAAATTGTAAAAAACATTGCTAATCTATTACTCTCAGAAGTATGGAAGTGAAGGAAACTGGAGGTCAGCTAGAGATATCTTTAACTTGTTTATAATCCTCTTGGTTTCCTTTGTCTTAATGAACAGGTATTTACATAATTGAAAAGCTAAGAATATTTATTTATTTAAAAAAATGCTTCCTTCACGGATCAAATATATGGCACTTTTCATTCTTTTCTGTGTAACCCCATTCTTTCGGCCTCACCCATTTAGAGCTCTCAGTTCCAAGTTGTTTCTTGTCTACTTTCATCACCTTCCCTTGAAATTGATTTAGCTATGCCAGCTTTTCTTTTATTATAAGGGTTATTTACATCCTACAAGTATTTACAGTGTGTTGAGCTGACTCTGCCGCCAAGTTTAAAAGGGGATTCTGGTAAATCCCCTCCATTTACAGCACTTTTATCTATTCATTTGCTATAGTTCATTGCTCCACTTTGTTTACCTAAAGATTTCATCTAGGTTCTTTATGCTTTGCCAGCACCTAAAGGCACACTTTTCTCTTGACGCATTCCAGTTTCCATAGCACTATTTGATGGCTTGGTTCTCTAAGAGACACTCCTTTATTGAATTGCAAAGACGCTAGATTTAACCCAAGATAAATGTTGAATACAGTGGGGGTCCTGGAAAGCCTAAACTCTCTGTGAAAGAGTGGCCCTGCCTCTAAGTTAACAGCAGCCTATTTGAACTTCCAAATGCGCATTCCGCTTCAGTGTACTCTGTCACCATAAGATTTCTGTACCCTGGGCTCACCTTGACAACCTAAGTCCTATTCTTACTGGATCAGTGCTTTCCTCTGGGAATTTATGTAAAACACGGATTCTAAGATCACTCATTTTTCTCTTTCTGAAAGCATTATTCTGATTTTAAATTCCAGGCTTTCGAATCACAATGGTCCCAAAAGTCCTCATGGTCAAGCACAGATTCTTTTTATGGCTCTCCAGATACTACAGTAGTTTAAACTAGTAAAATTACATCAATCCAACCAGTTTTTCAAACAAATCTGCCTCTTCCACTCCCTCCTCAACACTCAAGGGCTCAAAGAGTCCTATAGACAATGTCTAGAGTGTGGCTCAGTTGGTTGGAGTGTCGTCCGGTACACCAAAAGGTCACGAGTTCAATTCCAGATCAGGGCACATATTCAGGTTGTGGATTCAATCCCCATTTGAGGTAGTTAGGGGAGGCAACCGAAAGATGTTTCTTTCTCACATAGATGTTTCTCTCTCAAATTAATGCTTCCCTCTCCCTTCCTCTCTCTCAAGTCAATAAAAAATATATTTTTAAAAAATGTCTAGGCCCTCTCCTCCTGCCCCTTCTCAATGACCACAGCTTGCTTTGGTTATTTTTGTGTCTATCCTGATTAATACAGCAGCCTTCTCTCTTAGCTTTTGCCTCTAGTCTCTCTCACCATATAATTCTTCTATCACACTCTGCCAATGTTATTGTTTTTCCAAATACAAGAACCCAAGCTCCTCAATTACCTCCTTAAAAAAAACTTTGATGTTTCCCAATTCCTACAAGGAAAAGGCTAAAGGCCTTAAGAAGTTACGAAATTCTCTCCCAATTCGTTTCCGCCTGTCTTTCTGATCTTGACACCAATACTCTGCCAGCTTTGCTCTCTCCCAAAGATGACAGGCTTCGTCATGCCTTCTTGCGTGTGGATATACTGTTTCCTTTGTGGGATGCCTTTCCGACCCTGTTCTGCTTGGTGGGGTCTAAGTCATCCTTCAGAGTCTACTCAAGTGTCACAAGCTCTGAAGCTTTCCTCGCTCCTTTAGGCAAATAGCTGTTCTTCATTTTTGTCTCCGCAGTGCTGTTTAGAGTTCTATTTTACTATGAATCAAATTTTATTTATTTGTTTGTTTGTTAATCCTCACCTGATTGATTTTTAGAGAGAGTAGAGGGAAGGGGGAGAGACAGAAAGAGAGAAACATTGATGTGAAAGAGACACATCGATTGGTTGCCTCCTGCACATGCCCCAACAGGGGCTGGGGATCAAGTCTGCAACTGAGACACGTGCCCTTGACTGGAACTGAACCCATGACCCTGCAGTCTGCGGGCTGACACTCACACCACTGAGCCAAACCGGCTAGAGCTCAGATTGTATTTTAATCATTGAACTACTTAACTGACTCCTTCCTTAAGTCATGAGTTCCTCAAGGTTACAGATGATGACCTTACACCCACAAGATTGGGGTCAGTTCCAGACATGAAGGAGCCAGTATGTACTATAGGAGTGACAGCATAAGCCGAGTACTTACTCAGGAATCAAGAGTCTTAACATTTCATAAGGCTTCTTGCTAAAACTTGAAAGATCAGGAAATGAATCACAGTGATGTCTCTGTTATTTTGTTTTAAGACCATCTTCCCATAAACCTCTGTTGAGATTCAGTGGGAATGGCATCAATTTCCCTCATCAATTGTGGCCTAAATAGATTGCCAAAATATTTTACTATTAAGACGTTTCCAGGCTGCAAAATGTTTCAAACCCTTGCCTCCTTTCACTATTATTAAAGGTTTCATTTTGTTTCCTACTCATAATTTTATTTTAACCCAGGAATTCTTAGAGAAACGTCTTGTATTAGTGAATTTGTGTTTAAAGTGAAAATTCTGCTGTTCAATTTATTATTTTTTCTTCTTCATTATAACTAAAATTTATCTATTATAGTTATATATAAAACTTGCTAAAGAGGCACTTTTATAAGTAGTATGGTAGAGTATATCAACACATGCAGAAAGTATGATTTAAATCACAGCTCACATGTATACATTTTAGGTAAGATATCTGATACTTAGAAAACCTAAATCACTTATTTGAGTGAACAACTGTCTTGGTTTGCCCAAGATAAAGAGGGTTCCTTGGATGCAGGCCTTTCCATTTTAAAACCAGCTCACACAATGAGTGGCAGATACAAAGTTCAAAATCAGTCTTTCATATGCTCCTAAATTTAATATTCATTCCACATGCTGCCTCATTGATATTTTATCCATGATATGTGTAGTATTTCTACACTGTAAGTCTTATTGTGTCAATAATTAAGGTTTTCTTTTTTTTAAAATATATTTTATTGATTTTTTACAGAGAGGAAGGGAGAGAGATAGACAGTTAGAAACATCGATGAGAGAGAAACATCGATCAGCTGCCTCCTGCACATCTCCCACTGGGGATGTGCTCACAACCAAGGTACATGCCCTTGACCGGAATCGAACCTGGGGCCTTGCAGTCCACAGGCCGACGCTCTATCCACTGAGCCAAACCGGTTTCGGCAATAATTAAGGTTTTCAAAAGCAGTAGAGAAATGAGGAGATTCTAGTGAGGTATTTTAACTAAATTTTAAATTAAGTATCAGTAGCAGAGTCTGATTTCAGCTACAGATGTTTATTTCTAATTATATGCCCAAATTACTAGCTAATAGATTTATTTTGCATACTGTCACATTATAAATCATCAAATTATTTATGGGATAGCTGTTGAGATTTTCAAATTAGACTATCATGCTACTTAAACTGTGAAAATAAGTAGTTCTTAATTTTTGTGAATGTTCATAAGCTTATAATGTCTTTCAAGGTGCTTCCAATTCTCCCCTCAAAACCACGGCCCTCCAACATCAATATTAGAGAAATTTACAATATATGAAGAAGAGGAGAAGTAACAGTTGCATTGATTTGAAGAAAAAGGAAGAAGCTAGTGGGTGGATTATGGGGAAGAGTGTCAAGACCAAATGGACGAGGAGACAGTAAATATTTAAAGAGGCATGTACCACTGAATAGTTCTAGTAATCTTCTCCAAAAGACATGTAAGCTTAATATATTTTGTCTTGTGACATTTTGCCACCAACCTCTGTGTATTTCTAAATAAATTCTATGCTCTTTTTAATATAATTTCTAAAGCTTCAATTTTTATTATGTTCTCTCAAAGTATGCTGATAGAATATTATAGATACTATATTTCCAAATGTGTCTTTGACAATAATCTGGAAATTGCAAGTATTAATATTAGAAAATGTTGAGTGACAAGGAAAAAAAATAGCATTTATAGCATTGTATATTTATTTAACAAGAAAAGGCATGGCAATGATACACATTTTAAACCAAGGGTTAAGGATTTTGAGTACATGTTTTCATTCTACTGTGATTAGCTGGATAACCTAAGAAAATAATGTTTCTCATTTCAGTTTTATATTATTAAAATGAAAAATAAAATAATGGTCTTACCTTGTTCATAGGCATAGAAAGAAATTCATCTGTGTGACCACAATGCATTCTGGGAAGGAGAGTGATTGGTAGATTTGAATAATGAGAAAGAGTATAGTAACTGCAATAACTATGCATGTACTCTGAGATAAGCTAGGAGGCTTTGACACAATATAATTTGGGCACAAATCACAAAATTATTGATACTGTTCAGGTGATTCTTATATACCTTCAAGTTTATGAATATTATAGCACACCAGTACTTTTTACACTTCCATTGTGAATGTTTATTGCCTAGAGATTTATTAATATTAGATTATAATCCAGAAGATCTGTGAGTCAGCCTGAACATTTGCATTTCTAACAAGCTCTAAGAAGTTGTTAATAGTTGTGGCCAAGGTACCACACTTGAGTAGCAAAGTAGAAGGCCAGTAGGTTTCCATAGTGATTGGAGAGATTATGAAGATACGTGGCACAGTGACATAGTACATCATTCTGATGTACTAGACATTACAACAAGAGACTGATTTGAAATTTAGATAGAGGAATATAAATTTGAGGTAGTTATATGATGGTAAAGAATAACCAAGAACAGATTGGAAGAAAACTCAAGTAATCAGTGATTGAGAAAAGTGTGAGTATATAGAATACAGAGGCAACTTGCTTAAACATTGCAAAACAACTAGGTAGAGCATGCAGTGCACAAAATGTGTGTAGAGAAGAACAAAATTGATCAAATATCTCAATAATGAATCAAAATGAATGAAGACAGATCCCATTGGGTCAGCTTCAAGGACTCAGATGAAAAAACTTTAAAATTGAGTGGTAACATCTGCACAGGGTAGGAAAAACCCCAAAGCCATCAAAGATGAAGAGGCTTAAGGAGAAAAAGAAAATTAAAATGCTTTTCAGGAGATGGCAAGACAAAAAGGCAAAAGAAAACAGAGTCATTATGGATGTTACATGTCATCTCTTTGGGGAATGTAACCCTTGCTGAGAGAGTGGACAGAGGAGGGAAGTCCATCTAAATTCAAGGATAAGGAAAGAAGAAAGGGGAGAAGTTATATAGAGAAGCAATTAGGGAGACAGTCTACAGAAAATGAGATGGTGCCTACTGTGTTTTGAACTAAACTGACCAAAATGCAGGCATTGAAAAAGAATAGATCCTGAATCAAGAGAGAAATGTAGGAAGAGAATAGAAAAATTAAAAGGGAAAAAAAGTTATTCACATGGCGTCTTCGCCAATTCAAATCACAAAGTTGACTTTTTTATGATTCACTATTAAGAAGGAAAAAAGATGACATCAATTCCAGTTTTGACAAAATCCAAGTAACTGTATTAAAGACTGATGGAAAGGGATTACATAACAAGAATAAAAAAATATTTTTAAAAACTGGAAAGAACAACGTAAGTAAAGAACAGGGTAAAATGAAGTGGCAGGGCAAATAGTAAAGACCAATGACCAACTGGTTGGAAAACATGATACAGAGAACAGAGTGAGGGCAAAGAGTCTGCAAATGTAAAAATAAGAACTTGATTCATTTGGAGGAAGTTGGGAAGTTTCCACTCATCTATGACACAGACACTGGAGTATATGTGAGCCTTCTCCTGATGAGCAGCAATAGCTTTTCCTCTTTTTTGGCTCTTCTCCCACCTTCTCACCCTTACTCACTCCTTTCAAAAGATACTTTCTTGACTGTTAAAGAAAACAAGAGCCAGATAGTAATTTTTTTTCAGGAACTATTGCAATAGAGGAAAAGAGACCTCATTATAGAACTCCAAGCACAGCAAGGACAAGTGAGGATTTACAGCCAAGGAGCAGGTTGAGAAGATCGGTAGATAGAAAATTACTAAGAGTAGACATTAAGGGTAGGTGGGATTCTTGATAAACAGATTTAGAAGGTTCTTGCTAAAAGCAGGAAGGATATTCAGATATCACCTGGGAAGGTGGGGTGGGAGGATGAGGAATTTGATCAAATGTAAGGAGTGATCAGGTGTTGAGGGTTGGGGATCCTTGCCAAACTGACCTAGCAGGATTTTTGCTAAAACTGGGCCATGCAGGCCTGAGGACAGGACCTAAGGACGAGGCCTAGGGGAGAAAATGAGCCAATCTGAGTCCACTGCAGTTTTGTCAAGGAGAGAGTCTTTGTCAGGCAGAGACTCGACTTTACTTATACCCTGCCTTGGCTCTCCTGGTCTTCCCAGTGTTTGGCCTCACAATTGCCTTAAGACCTTTGCTCTTTTCAACACTGCCAACAAAATAGTCAGGTCTTTCTCATTTCCTGTTTTCCTTCAGGTCCTGGGAGATATCTGATTGAGCATCTGATAAGTCAATTGAGTTATGAAAGTAATGTTTAATAGTAGCTTCTATCTCATTCCTTCCAGATATGTTGATAAGACTAAGTGATGTTTACATAGGGATACAGAACCCAAGGGTATTCATTTTGAGGGTATTTTCAGCTACATAAACTCCCTGGAAAGAAAATCAAGCTTATATGATAGACAGAGTACTATAATTTTTAAACATCTAATTGGACTTGGTACATATCCAATTCTGCTATTACTTAATGTTCTCAATTTTATTTCAGTGTTTATCTGAGGAAGGGAGGGATAATTATCCAAAAACAAATAGCCACATAAATCATTATTGACTATGATGTATATCCTTCAAGAAACACTTGAGAAGTGCAGAAAAGTAAAGTAGTGGTACTACTACTATCATGTTAATGGCAAAAGGAAAAATAATCAAGGATTAAAAATATAATAATTTTAGAAGAAAATGTACACAAAATAGCTGAACTCTTTTATAACAGTTATCATAGGAGATACCATACAATAGCATATTTATTGCTCAAGACTTTTGAAACACTTCCCAGAAATTTTTATCAGAATCATTTCATAAGTCATATGAAAAGAAATCATTCCCATGAAATTTTGATTATTGACTACATATTTGTACATTTTTATCACAGCATCTAGATTTTCATTTTTAAAAACAAAAAAAAATGAAAATACTATTTTTGAACATTACCTTTATTCATAATAGATCCACACTGGAAACAAGTCAAAGGTCTTTGAGAGAAAATAAATAAATTTTGGTATAGTTATGCAATAAAATATTATACAACAATAAAAAAATAAGTAACAACAGATAAGTTTGCTTACATGAATAAATCTCACAGACATAATGTTGCTGAATGAAATAAACCAGGCATAGAGTTAATGCTGTATGGTCACATTGATATGAAGTTCAAGAACAAGCAAAATAAACTGTTGTTGATAGAAAAAAATAAAAATAAATAAATGACACGTATGTAATATCTTGATCAATAAAGGAAAACACACACACACACACACACAAAAGAACGCTATCTGAGTGAATATAAATGAAGGGATCAACTTGATGTATTTGATTGCAAATCTGAGTAATAGTGGACATAGTTTTCAATTTGAATTGATCTAGGAGCCAAATTTCCTAATTTCTTACTGGTATTGTTTTTTATTGGCTGTAGTTTCTACAATGAAAGAAAGAAAATAAAGCTTGATTCATAATTTCTTTGGAATAAACAGGATAATATATTCCCTTTGTGATTTCTTTGGGCATGAAAAAGAAGTAGTTCTGGAAAAGATTAACTTGGAACAATAATTAATGTAATCACAGTTGTCAAAGAAGCAAGTTCTCTAGTAAACTAAATTTCTGGCAATTTTAAAGTCATTTTTTAAAATGAAAATTGAATGTGTTTTTCTCTCAGCATGAACAAAATGGAATCCCTATGTAGGCATATCAATCTGATTGCTGTTTTTATAGAATCTGGGTATCATGGTGTCTGTCAATTGTTATGTTAAGTATCAACACAATATTTTTGTGTTCTTTCCTTCCAGTGTGAATTCAAACCACTTCATATTAAATTATTTTCTTTTATAAGGGAAGTGTTGATAATAGGCACATGTGTAAATGATTCCATATTTCTGGTATGGATTTTTTAAATTACAAATTCCTGGGCTGCTTAGAAACTATGAGTAATGAGATCAAATTGAGAGATATCAATACAAATTTTATTTCTTCAATAAATTTTCTTTAACATTTATACTAAATGACCTTCTTCCTTGCATTTTACACTTAAGAGCTCTTTAGTAATTGTTTTGAGTCAAGCCAAAGAGAAATTATCACTAGGTTTTGAACAAAACTACTGTCTTTGTGTGCTGCACCAGCACGGCCAAGGGTGACCCTGAGTGGGGGCGGTGAAGGATTTAGAAAATACAGACAAGAGAACTTAAGCTGGGTCTCTGTGGGACGCTGTCCTGTCTGATGGAGAGCCTCTCTGATGGAGAGCTAACAACAGCGCCATGGACTACAAGCCGTGTCTTTATTTTATAGCCAGATTCCACGAGGCAAAGTAAGGGCATAGTCAAGATGTTTACAACATTCTCATGGGTTTCTATCCTACTCAACTACATGCACCTGAACTCGATCAAGCCCACATCACTCAGGCACATGGGGCCACATATTCGGACCATAGGTTCAAGCTTACAACTATAGCTGTTGGCTATAATTGTGCTGGGAGGGCTCTGCCCTCCAAGCTGGGACTTGCATGTGGCCACAAGAGGACTGTACCCTCTCATTAGTCCAAGGCTTGAACCTGTCCAAACACTAGCCCATCTCCACATCTTTGTCTTTTATCTACAAACACAGAGTTTATAATAAAATCTAATCCTGACCAAGAAGTCTATATTCTTTGAAAAAGAATAAAATGAGTGTGTATATAACTTGTAGCAATAAGAAAATGAATGCACCATCTTTTCATGGAGGTAGTCAATAGGATTCACTCATTCAACAGAGACCAGTTTAGGTAAGGTTTTTATCCTATGCAAATAAGAGATCAGATTGCATTTTGTTTGGAAACCAATAAATAGTTTTAAGTAATAATATGTACCAATATATTGAAAATATTTGTTTGGGCTGCTATCTGTAGAAATCCTGGAAGGAGAGCAAGTCTGGAAATAGCAAAATCAGAAGAGAAGCTATCACTGTGACAGGGATGAAAGATGATGGTCATAAGCAGAAAGAGACTTGGATCTCCCATGAGGAGCTAACAGAAGGTATTGATAGTTAGATATTGGGGGAAGGATCATTCTTCAATTTTTATCTTGATCAATTGAAATAGATAATAGTGTTGTTTAATGAAATGGAGATGACACAGAGAGAAGATTGAAGAAACTATGAGTCACACTTTCTCAGTTGGCCATGTTAAGTTGGAGATGCTCACTAGACACCCACAGGGAGATATCCAGGAGACAGTTGAATATGTAGGTATGACATTTAGGGGAGGGAACAATTTAGAAACAAAGAGATTAGAGCTGCAGTTCTCAACCTGTGGGTCACGACCCCTTTGGCGGTCGAATGATCCTTTCACAGAGGTCGCCTAAGACCATCCTGCATATCAGATATTTACATTACAATTCATAACAGTAGCAACATTACAGTTATGAAGTAGCAACGAAAATAATTTTATGGTTGGGTCACAACATGAGGAACTGTATTTAAAGGGCCAGAAGGTTGAGAACCACTGGATTAGAGTCATCTGCATATAAGTGACATTTTAAAGCCATTTAATTAAATGAGCTCAACCAGGAAAATTAAAACAATAAAGAAACTCAAAACAGTAACACATTTAAAGGTTGAATAATAAATAGGAAAGGACAAGCAAAGGAAAATGATAGTATCCAGGAAAGATGAGGAAGTCAGTAACAGCATGTTTTATATCAGAGAAACCTTGAAAGAAAAATGTTTCTCAAAATAGGGAATGGATGAATGTCAAGTGCTCCTCAGAGGACAGTAAAGGAGATATTGTCCATGAAAGCACCTAATGAACTTCCTAGCATATAGTAGATACTTAATCAATGCTATTTGTCTTCAAAGGTGGCAGTATTTAGTTGTTGAGAGTTTAGGCTTAAGAGCCAGTCTGCCTCAATTCAAATTCTTCCTCTGGAATCTCATAGCTGTGTGGCCTTACACAAGTCATTTCACCTTTCAATAGTTTAGTTTCTATAGTTTAAAATGGGATCAATGACAATGCCTACTTCATAGGGATGTAGCTAACACAATGCAATTGATCAGTAAGATTAATTACTATTTCTTTTCTTATTTAATTTTCCATGTTATAAATTTTATAAATTTATCTAGTAATAAATGTGAATTACTTTTTAATTTTCTTTTTTATTCTCACCTAAGTATATGTTTTTATTGATTTGAGAGAGAGAAACAATGATCTGTTACTTTCTGATTCTTACCCATAACCTTTTGGTGTACTAGACAGCCAACTGAGCCACCTGGCCAGGGCATTTCTCAATTTTTATAATGAGTACTTGGCTGAGCAATTTAATTGTTAATTATATTTCCCTAGCCAGTGAGACAATGAACAAAACCCACCCTTTTCACATTATGCACACATCTGCCTTTAAAGAATATAGTTATTTTTTTCTTTATTGGGGTCCTGATTGTGTGGGGGCACAGTGAAAGGAGCAAACAGGGATGGTGGGGCATCGAGAGACAACAACAGTGGAAGTTGCTTCCACCCATAGGACCTAAGGGGCAAGAGGAAGAAATGTGCTATCAGAGCTCACTAAGAGATGGAATTGTGAAAGAGTGCTTTTCTGGTGGGAAGGAGGAATGTAATTGTTAGCAGGGACAGGGTGCTGATGACAAAGGGAGAAATGTACAACTTGCCATTCCACCTTTGTATCTTAGTGTACTGGGACCACTGACTGATTCCAAGCAGAAGCCAGCTGGCAAGAAAGCCATGGAGAAGCAATTTTCAGAAATTAGCTTTCTAAGGCCCAGATGGAGTTAGGGAAGGATGGCGCATAGACAAAGGGGAGCAAAGAGAGAGCAAATAAGTAAACTTTGCTATTCGCTAGTGTTATGTTCCTGGCCAAGTCCCAGTAAATGGTATCCAGATAAAGGTGATTTCTCCCTATCTAATACTTTTCTTCCAGCTGATGATCAATCCACAACCAAGACTATAAGCTCCTACATCTAATCTCATGTCATCCAGATCTTCACAACAATCAAACAACATGGAATCCCCTTAGCACTTTGCTTCAAATTTTAAACACGGTATACACACACACACACACACACACACACACACACACACACACACACACACCAGTTACAAGATTGTTTATAAATTATAAAAGTGAAAGACTGATCTAAAGTTTTCCAGAAAATAAGCCAAAAATTTTGTTTGTTTCCAAGATTTGGGCAGAATTCCTTGATTTGACTACATCCCACAAGAATGCCTTCATTCTTGTTTTATGTTGTTGTTTTTTAACAGAAAACTTCTAAACTGTTGACACCAGGGATTTTAAAAAATAAGCAGATGGGCATGTCTTCATGACTTCACTTCATGTTGAGGGTATAAATATTTAGAGAAATAGGAGACAGTGTCTCTATTTTTAATGTTAATAAATAAAAGAATTGGCCAATGTTATTCATCCATCCATTTATTGTTTAAAGGTTGATGTTTAAAAGATTGATGGTTGTGACTGGAAATTCTTCAATAACAGTCATTTTAGGTAATTTATAGATTTAAAAGGAAAGGAAATGTTTTAAAAAAAACAGGCTCAAGATAGCTAGAAATGTGAGACAAGTGAAATTTAATATAATCATGACAAGATGAATGAAAATCCTTTTCAACAAAAATAACAACTTTTCCTTATAAAGAACCCCTTTTGTTCATTTTACAGCCAAAAAAAAAATAGTATTTGGCCCAGGATAATACTAGAATTTAGCCAGAGAAGAATTTGTTCAGAACTTTGTCCTTCCTTTAATCTGGACAATTTCAAACTACAGCAAAATTAGTTTCCAGACTGCCTTGAATTTCCATTGAGTTCTGCTTGAGAAGAAACATTGGAAGATTGTGACTCTGCACTCTTAAATTTGAGATGGGACAGCAGAAAAATTTTCACTATTTAAATAATATCTGAAAAGCAGTTTGCTACCTCTCTCATCATATTTTAGATTATCAGACCTTAATTTGTAGGTACAAAATTCACCATCTACCCAGTTAATCTCACTTCTACACTAATAATAGACAAATATGTAAATTGACTGTGCCTCTACAACACCCCACAATCAGGAGGGAATATGCAAATTAACGGGACAAAGATGGCAGTGGCCACAGAGCCAGCCGGAGCAGGCAAGAGGCTTGGGTCACCCCCGGTGATGGAGGAAGTCAAGCTTCCTGCCAGCCCTGGCGGCCGCTGAAGGAGGAGCCTGTGGGCGATGGTCACGGAGCTGGACTGAGCACGTCTTAGGCTTGGGTCGCCCGGGCTGGCCGCCGAGGGAAGGGCCTGCAAACGGCCCTCAGCCCCTCACCTAGGCTGGCCAGGCACCCAGCAGAAACCCCCACCCAGAAGGGGGTGTGGCCAGCCTGAAAACAGCCCTCAGCTCCTCACCGAGGCTGGCCACACACCCCCAGTGGGGACCCTCATCCCATGGGGGTGTGGCTGGACTTCAAACTGCCCCAGCCCCTCGCCCAGGCCGGCACCGTCCCCACTGGGGACCCCCACCCCAATGGGGGCATTTCCAGCCTGCAAACCACCACAGGCCCCTCGCCCAGGCCACCCACCCCCCAAGGAAACCCCCACTCTGATCCAGGACACCCTTCAGGGCAACCAGCTGGCCCCCACCTGTGCACTAGGCTTCTATCTATACTAATAAAAGGGTAATATGCTAATTAGACTAGGAGACCTTCCAGGAGACCTTCCTGACATTCTTCTGGACAAAGCCATGGTGGCAGGGCCAAGGTAGAGGCAATAGGGGCCTAGAGGGGAGGGCAGTTGTGAGTGATCAGGCCAGGATGGGACAGCAGTTGTGGGTGATCAGGCTGGCAGGGGGGGGGCAGTTGGGGGTGACAGGCCAGCACGGGGGGCCAGTGGAGGGTGGGTAGGCTGTCAATGGGGGTCAGCTGGGGTGATCAGGCTGGTTGGGGGGCAGTTGGGGTGAGCAGGGCAACAGGGAGGGCAGGTGGGGGCAAGCAGGCCAGCAGAAGGGGAAGTTGGGGACGAGCAGGCCGGCAGCAGATTGCCCCTAACTGCCTGGTTAGGGGCAATCAGGCAGGTTAGGGGCAATCAGGCAGGCAGGCAGGTGAGCTGTTAAGAGCCAGCAGTCCCGGATTGCAAGAGGGATGTCCGACTACTGGGATCAGGCCTAAACCAGCAGTCAGACATCCCCCGAGGGGTCCCAGATTGGAGAGGGTGCAGGCCAGGCAGAGCGACACCCCCCCCCCCATGCACAAATTTCATGCACCGGGCCACTAGTTATAAAATAATGGAAACCATTACTTTTACACAATAAGTTAATACTATAAACTATCTTGTCATTTTCAAACAAGATCAATTCTTACACAGTTCTTTGTTTGAATGGATACTCTACTATCACAAATAGATGGTAATTGTAAATTGCATTTTGTCAAACATAGAATCTGAAAGATGCAAAGGTCTTTCATGACAAATCAATAAGTAGTTAATACATACCAACTGAGTACAAAGTCTAGTAGTCAAAATTAATAAAAGCTAATAATTTATATTACTGTGGTTTTTTTATTTCTCAGGTATTTTTCTGTCCAATGCAATTTTTGTGAAATGTAGTTTGATCAAATTTATATCTTGGGGAGAATTACTTAGTTTGTTTTCATGCTTTGCTCATGTCACTTTCTCTATCAACAGTAGAGCCATATTAAACATAATTGATGAGGGAAAGAGCACTGTGGCAACAGGCAACATGTGCTTTAGGTATTCATAGAGTAATATAAGGCCAAATATCCTGCAGGCTTTTAAGGAGCACCTGAGATTTGAGCTGATACCACAGCAAGATTGATTTAGCTAGTGTACAGACCATATAAGTAATTTTATTTGGAAGTAAAGTCTATAAAGTGATGATCTGGCTGTTTTGGTTTCCAAAATATTTTAAAGTAATAAGTCAGACTTAGAATTTTGTTTGTTTTATGCAAAATTTCCCTTTCACATAAGGAGCCACATATCTCTATGTGATCAAGGGACATACATTTTGAAAAATGCCCATTTGGCTAGTTAAAATGTGTGTGGCTCTTAGTGGAGGCTTGTGGATTAGAATCTTGACTAGGAGAAAGTCAGCTCTGTGCTCCTTCACTCAGTGGAGAGATTCCCAAGCCACAGAACAAATACAAATGATTCCAGATGAAACAAGTACAAGTGCCATTTCAAGTATGCATCCCATTTCCCAGTGTGAATTATTTAAGAATACTGTGCCATTTTCTAGTGCTGTGTCATGTAAACTGGGATACAAACCACTCTTCAGCTAAACATATAAGGATTTTTAAAAAATTTTGTAGCCGGTATCAGAATATATTTATTTTGCAAAATGTCTAACTTTAGTCTTACCAGCAGAGAGTCAAAAAAATAACAAATTTTATCTTTGACCAACAGTTTTTGTTTTCCAAAATTACTTTCCCTAGTGATAACACATTCTAGAGAAAATTATTTTGAGTTATTCTCTGTCACATAACCTATAGGGGGGAAATTACTAGCTAGTATGTTTTTCTAACTGGACTCTTTTTAAAGAAAAAATGACTGAGAAAAAGAGAGTACCAGCAATATAGATTTATTTTTCATTATATATTTTTTACTTCATTTTTTAGATGAGAACATTGGAGTCCAAAATGATAGTATTTTCCCAAAGCCACATAGCTGGGGAGTGATCTGCTATGAAAATTTAATTTGTTTCATTACACTGGGCAGTATATATTATTCAATGCATTAGTGTAATTTTATTATGCAAAGAGAGTATATTTAAAATTCATGAAAAGTATTGTTGGTTATGAGAATCTTTGAATTCTAAGATACTAGAGAAAAACCTTGAAAAGAGGAAAATCAATGAATTGTAGGTAAGCAGGGAAAGATTCTTTGAACTTGGGAAGAACAGAATATAAATCACTAAAAGTAGAAAAGTCATGTTTGTTGTGTTTTATTTGTTTGTTTTAGTAGGAAAATATGACAATGTAAAAAGGATGATGAAATCAGGGCAGTGCTCTTTGAAGGACTTGGAAAAGTTTTTTAAAAAGTTCCAGTCAATTAAATTCTGGATGGCAAATTTTATGAATAGGATAAGAAAACATGGCAGCATTACTGGAGGTTTATCCTATATAATAAAAGGCTAATATGCAAATTGACCAAATGGCGGAATGACCAGTCGCGATGATGTGCACTGACCACTAGGGGGCAGACACTAAATGCAGGAACTGCACCCTGGTGGCCAGTGTGCTCCCACAGGGGAAGCACTGAGCAGCACTAAGGATGTCCGACTGCTGGCTTAGGCCCACTTCCCACAGGGGAGCCCGCTCCCCACAGGGCCTAAGCTGGCAGTTGGAATACCCCCGAGGGTTCCTGGACTGTGAGAGGGCACAGGCCAGGCTGAGGGCCCTCCCCAAGTGCACGATTTTCATGCACTGAGCCTCTAGTATGAGATAAAGCTAAGGACAATCTGTATCTAGGTTTATTTTAAAAACAAATGAAGTACTGTCTCACTATAATACAATTTGTGATTCAAATAATTCCAAGAACTTGCAGTGTTGGGGAAAGTCTCTATCAACTAACTGTCATGCTGAGTGGCATATGGCATCAGTGGAGCACTACTAACTTATGCAGAGACAGTAACAGCTCAGTTAAAGTCCATTGCTGAGCCACTTGAATGATGAGGTGGAGGTGTCATATTTCTAAGCAGGGCTCCTGTGAAGGGAAAATCTATATAAAACCTAAACTTTAGCTAACATCTGGAGTTAGGTGTGCCTAAATGAATCACACTGTTACACAGAAAGACTTGGGGGGAAGGAACTCATAGACACAGACAACAGTATAGTGGTTCCCAGAGGGTTAGGGGTAGGGGGAGGTAGTAATGGGTAAAGGGAGTCAAATATATGATGAAGGAAGGAGATTGACTTTGAGTGGTAAACACACAATATAATATACAGATGATGTATCAGACTTGTACACTTGAAACCTATATAATTTGTCACCTAAATACATTATTTTGGGCAAGTCATTAAATCCATCAGAATATGCCCCCATCTCTTAATCTACATAATTATGCTAATAATACTTGATTTTGCTAATTTAGACAGTTCAAGGAGCTCATTCCAATCCTGTTTGGGCTCTAGAAACATGTTCTCCTGCCCAATGCATTATCACAGAGCATCTGATTCTTCCTTTTAGTTACATTGTGCAATGTCTATCAAAGAGCAGTGTTCAAGGGACCTTGTGATATCTAATCAAATAATGCACAGAAGAGGGAATAAATAAGGTGCTCACAAAGATTTATTAAAGGCTCAAAAGTAAAGAACATTAGATAAGGAAAAACAAGGGGCAGAAAGGGAGTGAAGAAGGGAGGGCGTATGACTGATAGTTTTCCATTGCTGGTTGTAAACTTGTTTACAACCCATGTAAATTATGAGACAAAAGCTTTTAGTAATTATGCACTGAATTAGCTCATTACACTATGTACCTGACCTTGTGTTGGACTCTGCATACTCTGGAGTTACTAATCTCTAACAGTGGTATCCAAGTATCCAAGAGAACTTCCAGCAACAATGGAAAGTTCTATGTGCCCTATTCCATACTGTAGCCACTAGCCACGTGTAGCTGTTGAGCATTTGAAATGTGGCTGAGGAACTAAATTTATAATTTTATAATTTTATTTAATTTTAATTAATTTAAATTTTAATATAGTCACCCATGGCTAATGGTTACTGTATAAAACAGCACAGATCTATAACATACACGATTAATGAATGACCATATTCCTTCTTGGAGCAGGATAGCATAGTGGCTCAAAAGACTATGTGCCTGGAATCATTTTTAAAGAAACTCCCATTTTCAGAATGGAGATTTTGTTTTCTAGAACTGGCGACTTAACAGATGTCTTTGGCAGATCACAGCCTTCTTTCACCAGAGGTAGAAACAGAATTCAGTTATGTTTCATTGAACACACTCTTTTACCTTCCTGGGATTCAGCTTTCTCATCTGTCAGATGAAGTGGATGGACTTCATTAGATCACATTTAAAAATCTTTTCAGCGGCAGGGGTTGGACGCAAATGTACATGAATTGCTGGGAAGAACCTACATGTTTCATTTTACGTTTCAGCTGTTTAGTTCTGGCTCATCACCAGAATCTCTCCAACATGGCTTTCTTTCCCTCTGTGCCTCTCTTTCTTGTCTGTTTGCAGTTCAAAAGATTTCTCCTGTCTGGATGATTTATCCTGCTGGATTTATGCTGTCAAAGATTTGTTTAGATAGAGTCCAGACACACTGGTGTGCTGCTTATGCATTCTAATCAAGCAGCACAGCTTCAGATGAGCCAATGTTATCTACAGAAAGAATTAGAACTTTAGTCAAAGATCAGAAGAGCAACATTATAAAACAAACTTGGGATAAAGAACTCCAAAGTTTAAACCAAACTAAGACAGGAAGCATGTTTTTCTTTCACAGAAGAGGACTAATGCTGATTTGAAGGGCTCTTTGAGCATAAAGCAGCTACATTGCAGAAATGCGGATTTCTGACGTGGCTGCTTAAAGTTTATATTCTAAAAATGCATGGTGGTCCCTCTGGCTCCCCAGGTTCTCTGCACCCTGAGGAAGAAAAAGATGACACAAGTGCCACCTTTTGGAGAAAATAGTAATAGCAGCAAAGGGGCCAGATAATAAAAACATTCAATTTCACTCTTAAAGGGAAAAAATGAAGTGGTAAATGTAATTTTAATCTTTTTATAATGTTTACAAGTAATATCCACAGAGATTTGGAAATCATTTGACTTAAATATAAGTTAAAACTGAATTAAAATCTGGATTTGGAAGTAAGTACAGTATACCTGAATTTGTTTTAAAATAATATCTAAAATAACCGCAGAGGACAAAATGCTACCCCAAATCCTGATGTCATGATTTTCTTTTAGCCTTGAACATGAACACAGGCCTACTGGAAATATTAATTATCTGCTCCTAGTCATTACTCTGCCCTAGCTAAAATAATCCTTCACTTTAAGTACTGTCGTACTGTCCTGATTTTAGTATTTAGAATGGAAAACCAGAGGGGCAAATTTCTCTCTCTCTCTCTCTCTCTCTCTCTCTCTCCTTATTTTGCCAGAGAAGAAAATTAATTATTATTTTATCCAAAACCAAGAGAAAGTGGTGCCAGAAATCTGCTAAGCTCCTGAAACTTGGAAAGTCAAAGGCTTTTCAGATCCTACAAAGTGTAATAGAGGATGTAAGCATAATTATTGTTGAATGTATCTAAACACTTTCACATGACCCAGGCATATGAACATGCCTTTCACTGTCATATTGACCACTAAGCAAAACACTGCAATTACGCAGGATGCAAGGTGGCCTTTAACATCCTTCAGGGATGGAGGGAGGGCTTGTCTGAATTTCATTTTAAGCCATGTTTGAGATGCCCACAAGTTTGAGTTAGAAATAGTTCTCATTGGATTGGCATATTCAAATTATAAGTATAAAACAACCCCCTTCATTAATGTCTTTAATTCTCTTCACTTTCTGAGAAACCTTTCAAACATAACCAATTAAAGGCATAGAGGCACATTTGATAAATGACTGATTATTTCCACATTTCTCTGAGTTAATTCTTTCAACATAGTTTGTGTGTGCAACTACCTACACATAAATTCAAAGTGTTTTATTAATGTTTAAATTAAGGTATACTCCAAATCAGATCCTACATTATTCTCTAAATAAAGTTTTATAAAAGCTGCCATGATTTTTAAAATAGGAAATAAAAGCCACCCTTGAAGATAATAGTGTAATATTTTTAAGAACAATCTTCATTTAGTATAGATCTACTATACTGATTTTTCATGTATCACTTCCTTCCTCAGTCCATCCTATAAATTTTAACAAAATGATTTGTCCTGAAAATAAATACATGAAAGAATGATTACTAAAACAGCATTTTGTGTTTTATGTTCTGCCAACATGGAAATGTTAGAGTTGGAGTGAAAATTCCTCAGCACGCCCTGCTGTGGTTGTCACTCATGGCTCTCCCTTGCCAAAAACCTCAAAATAGCTTATAATGCCACGTACCATATGTGGAGTAATAATTAGGCTTACCAGGGTGCTTTCTGTTGGACAATCTCTTTGGCATAGGCAAAGTCATAAAATCCAGCCTTTTACACAAAGCTATCCAGCTTTCTTTCAAATACTTTAAAGATCATAGCTGTAATATTGGTTGACAACCTGGCATATTCAGAGCTGACTAATGGGCACTTTGGGCTCTGGAGTTTTATGCATTTTTTTTTCTTTTCAGAACACCTACCAGAATTTAAATCAATAGTACACATCCACAACCCGTAATCCCTGAAAATAAAGTGAAGGCAGGCATTTTAACAGTGTCGTTTAGAACTGATTTTTGCAAAAATAATCTGGAACTTCAACTGAAAAGTAAATATAAAGAACTTCCAAAAATTTAATATCTTAGCTTCTGGGAGTCCAGAGACAATATCAAATTATTTTCCTACTTTAAATCCTTTTATCTGGTATCTCCCTATAGGTGCATAGTCCCTGAAACTTTATTTGGGGTTGCTCTCTTGCATTTAATTTGCATCCCAAACAACCACAAACCAGATGCATTTAAAACATAGATGGTGTTGCTCTATGGTTAGAGCACCTGCCCAGTCAAGGGCACATGCCTGGCTTGCAGGTTCTATCCCCGCCCCGGTTGGGGCACATGTGGATGGCAACCAATCAATGTTTCTCTCTCACATCCATGTTTCTCTCTCCCTCCCTTCCACTCTTTCTAAAAGTCAATGGGGAAAAAAATATCCTCAAATGAGGATTAACAACAACAAAAAAGTGTCCTCAGATTCTACCACATTGGCATGTAAAGCAAAGGAATTATCGGAAATGACTGGAAGAAATAAAAGACAATTTAAATATTTATAGAGTAAGATCCAGATGGCTTAAACTCAGCATTTTGAGGTCTAGAAAAGGCATATGTCTCAAAACTCTTCTTTAGACACAAACATACACAATAAGGCATATTTGTTCGTGTAAGTATGTCTAAGACAGAGTCCTGCAGGACTGCAAGATTATATAGTTCCCTGAATAAAAATTTTTAAAAGCTGCTTGTAATTTTTTGATAAGTTCATTATATCCAAACACTAGCTCCTATCAAATTCTTGTTTCTTTTAATATATGTTTAATTAAAATTCATAGAGGTCATGGCAAACAATAACAAACAGAAGCAGGAACTGGACATTGAACCTATATATCCAGAATGTTCCTGATAGTTTTCAGTTCTGCTTATAAAACCAATCTCTTTTGTAGTTAATTTTATATATTTTAGCCTACATATGGTTCGATATTAAAGTAAGCAAGCATCCAAACATCATATTTAAAGTTCATTTTTAAAATTGTTCTTTCTGTTTTCAAGAAAAATATGAAGTATTTTATATATGCATATTCAGATGTACATATGTACGTATGTGTATGGCATGTATTGTACGTGTGCGTATGTGTAATTTGGTGCCTATTTTTTTTTACCACATTATTTATGGAAAAGGTGGGATTTAGATACAGTCAGGTGACCATTTCCAGGAAATGTATAGCCTTTTTTTTTTACTTCATTAGAAAATGTTATAAACTTAATGCATATAATTGAAAAATCATTTATATTCTCAATGGGAATATTATTAAAATTCAGAGGTTCTTTGTCTACTTATACTTTAAAAAATGCAAAAAATAATATATTGTTACTTAAAATGATATAGTAGGAGAACCTGGGTATTAAATCAGATATTTGGGGATTTGAATCTTATATCTGTGTAATAGCCAAGATCTCGTGATCTCAGAACATCATTAAGCTCCTGCAGCCCCAGCTGCCAATGAGATAAACCTGACTCCATGGGTTGTGGTGAGGATTTAGTGTGATTACAAAGACACATCTTTTAGATGCCCTGTAATCTCCTGAGCTTTCCCACAGAGGATAGTTAGGAAATATTAATCTTACTTATTTTGAAAGCCAAATCTGTTCACTGAAACTACCCTGATAGCGCCCTAATGTTGGAATGAAAATGAAAGCTTTTTAGAGGGACTTTTTTGTTACTTTTTGTAAACATACTTTCCTTCCTTCCAAGGCTTTGCAAAAAGGCCCTTCTTCCAGTAAAACACCTTATAAATGCACTCCACCCAGCTCAATTAATCATATTCATCCCAGCACACAGTTAATTAATTTAAAATCCTCAAAATAGCAAGTCACTTATAAGATTCTACCAATCATATTTTATGATAGTATCAGGTAGGCCAGGAGCCTTTCCTTTCATTCACTCATTCATTCATTCAGTCCCTCATTCATTCATCATTCAGTCAGTAAGCTATTCAGCAAATATTAAGGTGTGTAGGAGTTGGATTTCTCTAGAAAAGTTAAAGAACGGGGGATGCGAGTGTGCTAATTGTTTTACTGAGCAGTTTTCTCTATTCACTTCACACCTACATATGAACTAGGTGGTCAAAGATGAAGAGGATAACACAGCTGTGGGGTGTTGCACTGTTTATAAGGAGCTGTTAACTCATTTGACTTTGACAATTTCATGAGGCCATTTTTCTCAACTCAGAAAGGCCCAGAAACATGTCCAGGATGGTAAGAAGTGAAGCTAGCCTCAATGTTAATTCCTCAAAAGTAGGTTTACTCTGAGGGCACTATACTAATTTTGAGTTTATAATTTTTTATATTATTCCATAAAGAAAGCTCCCAATATTTATGGGTTACCAGACACATAAACCTGGCTCTACTACCTTTGCCTTTACTAGAACTGTGCTCCTTTGTGTTTGGTTTTGTTTCACTATATTATGAAGCTACTAGAGGCCCGGTGCACAAAAATTTGTGCACTCAGGGGGGAAGGGGGGGTCCCTCAGCCCGGCCTGTGCCCTCTCGCAGTCTGGGACCCCTCGGGAGATAACGACCTGCTGGCTTAGGCCTGCTCCTGGGTGGCAGAGGGCAGGCCCAATCCCTAGGTGCAGCCCTGGTCGGGTTCAGAGCAGGGCTGATTGGGGAATGGGCGCCGCCCCCTGTCATGCACAGAGCAGGGAAAGATCAGGGGGTTGGGGAGCTCCCCCCTGTCATGCACCAAGCAGGGCCCATCAGGGGGTTGGGGAGCTCCCCCCTGTCATGCACAGAGCAGGGCCCATCAGGGGGTTGGGGAGCTCCCCCCTGTCACGCACAGAGCAGGGCCGATAGGGGAGTTGGGGCACCGCCCCCTGTCACACACAGAGCAGGGCGGATCAGGGGGTTGGGGCGCCACCACTGTCACACTCAGGGCAGGGCCGATGGAGAGGTTATGGCTCTACCCTGTCACACACAGAGCAGGGCCCGTGGGTGGGGGGGGGGGTTGGGGCGCCGCACCCTGTCACACACAGAGCCGCAGGGCAATCAGGGGGTTTGGGCGCTGCCCCCTGTCACGCTGATCCCAGTGCCGGGAGGCCTCGCGGCTCTGCTGATCCCGGTGCTGGGAGGCATATTACCCTTTTACTATATAGGATAGAGGCCTGGGGGCCGGCTGGTTTGCCCTGAAGGGTGTCCTGGATCAAGGTGGGGGTCCCCACTGGGGTGCCTGGCCAGCCTGGATGAGGGGATGATGGCTGTTTGCAGCTGGTCACACACCCTTCAGGGTGGGGGTCCCCCCTGGGGTGCCTGGCCAGTCTGGGTGAGGGGCTGAGGGCTGCTTTCAGGCTGGCGGGAAGCTCCCAACCGCTCCTTTTTTTCTTTTTTTTTTTTCTTCTGGGCCAGCTTTAGCTCTGGCTCTAGCTCTGAGGCTTCTGCTGCTGGTTTGTTTGCCGTTCTATAATCGAAACAATGTATAACTTCAGCTCTGAGATCCCAGCCGGCTATATTTGTTAGAATGTTTCAAACTGCCAGCTCAGAGCCCGGCAAGTCAGGCGGGGAACGTTGGAGTCTGCAGTCACGGGAGCAAGGAAGCCTCATGTTCGCTTCCAGCTGCCTGGCTGCCGGCCGCCATATTGGCTGACAGTTAATTTGCATAAGGATACGCTGATTAGCCAATGGGAAGGGTAGCGGTCGTACGCCAATTACCATTTTTCTCTTTTATTAGTGTAGATTGCTTCTAGCAATAGTCCTTAAGATATCCAAACCAGTGGTTCTCAACTATACTATGTATAATAATCTGGAGAAATTTTTAAAATGCTATTCCCAAATTCATGCACTGGAGGGGAGAAGGGGGTGTCTCTCAGCCCAGCCTGTACCCTCTTGTAGTCCTGGACCCCTTGGGGGATATCCACCTGCTGCTTTTCTTCTGACTGCTTTTAAGATGTTCTCTGCCTTTTTTTTTTTTTTTGAAGTTTCCCTCTAATGCACCCAGGTATTAATTTTCTTTCTCCTCGCAGTCCTTGCAGTCGGGACCCCGCGGGGGATATCTGGGACCCCTTGCTCCTTACTGCCTGCCTGCTCACTGCTCCTTACTGCTCGGCTCGCTGCTCCTTAGCACTGCCACAGAGGCAGGAGAGGCTCCCGCCACCACCACTGCGCTTGCCAGCCATGAGCCCGGCTTCTGGCTGAGCGGCGCTCCCCCTGTGGGAGCGCACTGACCACCAGGGGGAAGCTCCTGCATTTAGTGTCTGCCCCCTGGTAGTCAGTGCGCATCATAGCAACCTGTCATTGTGGTCGTTCCACCATAATGATCGTTTGGGCTTTTATTATATAGACTAGTGGCCCGGTGCCCGAAATCCATGCACATTAAAAGGGGATTAATTAGAGGAAATATTTCCATATTGCTATTTGCCCTTTCTCTATAATAGAAGTGTCATAGATGGAAGAAAATTAGTAAAATGTATATGAAAATCTTCCTTGTGTCAGAGTCTGGGGCACACCGCGGGACCCAGAGTCAAGTTCCTTCCCATTCGCATGCACCTTGAAATCATGTGAGACCCAGACCCAGCCGGCCCCACCTCCATCAAGCCTGCTGGGCAGGGGGGCACAACCTCAGGTCCCCAGCCCAGTGCCAGGGCAGGTGGCGCAGCCTGAGGTCCCCCATTAAGCCCCACTGGGCGGGAGATGCAGTCTGAGTTCCCCTGGCCCAGAGCCAGGGAGGGGGGCGTGGCCTGAGGTTCCCCATCAAGCCCTGCTGAGCGGGGCGTGCGGCATGAGGTCCCCAGTCAAGCCCCACTGGCTGGGCGGGGGAGAGGGGAGGGCCCAGCCTCAGGTTCCCCACCCTGGCCCGGCACCATGCAGCCTCAGGTTGCTGCTGATCACTCATTACAGCTCATTAAGGGAACCCTGCCTCTGCTGTGGGTGCAGCCATCTTGTGATGGTGTGATGGAGTGAAGGTCAATTTGCAATCACCTCTTTATTATATAGGATTATACATGATATATGTGATATGTATGATATTTTATCTTCATATATTATACTTATGCAACATATTTTATGCAAAATATATTTTTATTTGTGTATATGAGTGTGTAATATTCTGTCTATATATCCTATATACCTGTATATATGCCTATATATCCTATATACTAGCAATTAGGTCTGTTAGTCTTAGGATCATACATTGAGAATCAAATACATGCTAATAATTTTAGAATTGAAAGAAACCTTAGAATTTGTCTGCTAGTGACATTCTTTAAGATAAACTGAAGTTTTTGCTTCTCTGTTGGGTAATTTCCAATTCAAAAATGATGACAACTCCAAGGGACTAGAGAAGGGGTAAAAAACTCAGTTTGGTTAACAACTCAGTTCCAAAGAGTCCTTTGAGCAGCCAGGCCGGTGGTTGAGCGTCAACCTATGAGCCAGGAGGTCTCAGTTAGATTCCCTCAGGGCACATGCCTAGGTTGCAGCTTCTATCCCCAGTAGGAGGTATGATCAATGATTCTCTCTCTTATTGACGTTTCTTTTTTTTTAAGATATTTTTATTCATTTCAGAGAGAAAGAGAGAGGGAGAGAGGGATAGAAACATCAATGATGAGAAAGAAAAATTGATCAAGCCCACAACCCAGGCATGTGCCCTTGACCCCTTGACTGAAATCAAACTCAGGACCCTTCAATCCGCAGGCCTATGCTCTATCCACTGAGCTGAATTGGCTAGGGTAGTGGTTGGCAAACTAGCTCGCGAGCCACATGCTGCTCTTTGGCTCCTTGAGTGTGGCTCTTCCACAAAATACCACGTGCATGCGCGCACGTACAATGCGATTGAAACTTCGTGGCCCACGCACAGAAGTTGGTATTTTGTGGAAGAGCCACACTCAAGGGGCCAAAGAGCCGCATGTGGATCACGAGCCACAGTTTGCCAACCACGGGGCTAGGGCTTTCTCATTAATGTTTCTATCTCTCTCTCCCTCTCCCTTCCTCTCTGAAATCAATAAAAATATGTTTTTTTAAAAGAAAACAAATAGTCCTTTGAGCGGACATTCGGATGTATTCATTATACTCATATCAACCCTGCCGTAGACAATGCTAATCATCCAGAAGACTTTGGTAATGACCTCACTCCTAAATCTCAGTTCCACTTTTACAGTGGCCACAATGAAAATGAAGTCACATAGACTGGCCCTAAAATAAAATGTAAATGGTTTCCACATCTCTACTTTGTAGATTCTATCTATATACATTTTTAGTCCCATTGCCAAATCACCTTATTTCTCTTTAAGTCCTGCCTCAATTTTAACCTCAGTTCCTTACACAATGCCAGTAATTCCTGCCAACCACCTGGCTCTACCTCATTCCAACGGTTCCCAGCCACCTGCTTCTTTCCTCCTCCATTCCATCTGCCATAAAACAAGCATCGCATAACCCTTATTAAAATCTTTAGAGATGCCATCTGTTAGCTAGTATTGTTTATGAATCATTAAGGTAATAAATATTACCTTTGCATTGTGTGGTGTGGGACCTCTGAGAGACTGGCTCAAATAATTTAACATCATAATTATAATCATGGCCTGGGAGACAGTAACATTCAAATATTAGTTCAACAATAAGAGAAATGGATTTTAAATGAGTACAATATCCTCCTTTTTCCTTATACTCTTTCCACCATCCAACCAAATCCAGCCCAAAATAAAAGATTCTGGAAGATGTCACCCTTTTAGGTGATACTAAGAATCAATTAAGAACTGAAATGTAGTCAAGACTCAAATGATTTGGCGATTTTGAATATAATAAAATGATGAGTCTTAGAAAATATATTGTGTGTTATAGGATTAGTTGAAGGTGACTGAAGGTAATCATTATACTCAACCAGGAGTTAATTGAAGAAGAGGAAAAAAAATCTGTTTCTCCACCAATACTCTTCCTAAATAACAAAGATTTATGTAATCTTTACCATTTAGCACTATTATTTTTATAATAATTACAAATTTAGAGTATATTCAATATAAATATTTAATCCCCAATACTAAATTACATGTATTACTAAAATACATAGTTAAATCTAAATTATTTAAATATTTATATGAAGAGGAACCTTATTGAACAATTTAAATAAAGTACATTTTGTATATATACAATTATTTCCTTTATCCTAAAGTATTTACATATGTACAATAATCTTCATTATGTTATTTTATAAAATAAATCTTAACAGAATGATGTAAATGGTTCTGAAACCGAAATATAGATTACTATTACTTTCAACAACACAGCAATACTGATAATTAAGTTCTTAAACTTGATAGAATAACCCAGTACTACCACCTGCTGTTTAAAACAGAAAATTCAACTTAGGGAATTCAATTATAGTTAAGGAAATGGGAGCTTAAAGTGTGGCACAGTTATAAATCATCATAAAGGGATAAGTTATGACCATATCTCTCATTTAAATGTTTTAAAATAATGTATTTTTTAGCATATGTGAAGATTTTTAAATATCCTGATATTATCAAGAAGAGTTAAGTGGAACAAAACAAATACTGCTAAATCCCTTGCCTAGAGGACAATGTAAACACATGTGTCCTCCCAAGATTACTCACCTTACCAATTGTATCTAAAAATAAAAATTCCAATAAAAGGCTAATGAGGCAGGTAATTGAGGCTGCCTGGTTGCTATCAGCCAGGCCATCCCTTAGCCCTCTCTTTCACAGTGAAACTGTGTCAGAGTAATCTGTTCGTCTGTCGTTCAGGGGCTGCTGGTCAGGCCCGGCAAAGCAGGATGATTATGTAATCTCAAAGCAGGTCTTGACAAGATAATTATTAATTACAAGGAGGAAAACAGTAATTTTACATTGGAGAAAATTGGCAGATATTACCTTTAATAAGTAGATGAAGTTAAATTACTGCCCCACTAATGGCACATCATGATGCATTGAGAAAGACACATCAGTCCTATGGTAATCTTCTCAAAAAATGCATAACTTGAATCTAATAATGGGCAAATACCAGACAAGCACAAACTGAGAAGCATTTTATAAAATAACTGGACTGTATTCTTAAAAATATATGTCATAAAAAAAAGAAAAACTAAGGATCTGTTTCAGATTTATGGCAAATAAAAGATATGAAAACTATATCTAGCATATGCTCTGTAACGGTCATGGACATTAGTGGTACACATGTCTGATTTTGAATATTACTTCTGGATTAGATACTGGTATTAATGTTAGTTTCTTGATTTTATTTATCATAATATGTTAAGTAACAAGATGTATACTGATATATTTAGATGTAAAGGCTATCATGTTTGAAACTTACTCTCAAATATTTAAGAAAAATATAGGGTTATGGTTATATCTTTATCTTTATCTATATTTATATTTATACCCATAGACATACTTATGGAGACAGGGGGAAAGAGAAAAAGGTGGTGGTGGTACAGAGTGAGAAAGAGAGAGACAGAGGGAGAGAGAGGAAGGGAGAGAGAATATTAATAATGTGTGGTAACAATTTGGGAATCTGGGTTTGAATATAAGGGAATTTATTGTACTAATTTGCAAAATTGAAAATGGTAAAAGAAGGAGAAGGAGGTAAAAAAAAGAGAGAGAGAGAGAAAGAGGAGGGGGAAAGGAGAGGAAGAGGAGTACAAGGACTTACCTTCTCAGAAGAGTTTATACCCAAATCTTCTCAATCCAAGCTATTACATAACCTCAGTCATATAAGTATGAATTTATTGAGGATAATTTAGATAGGAAAGAGGAATAAAGAACAAGGAGCTGGAGTTTGGGATAAACTGCACATCTGATTGAATGCATTTCCTGTACTATAAGCTCTATGAGAACAAGAAACAGGTTGGTTCTGCTCATCCAGTTCCAGTACACTGCCTGACACATAGGAAACGCTTGATGAGGATGTATTAGAAGAATAACGTACAATACCTACTTTGTGATTTGTTCAACTCTCATTCTCCTCTTTTGCAATTGTTCTGATGCCTTCCTAAAATCTTTCCACTACATGTTTAGGAATCATACACATATAATTATTCAACCTGAGTAGCTCTTTGAAGAAAGGAAAACCAAATTGTGTGAGACAGAGAAAGATGAAATCTGAGTATTACTCAGCAATGAAACATAAGGATCTCTTTGCTGGTCAATGCAAAAAAGAAAGTTTGCGGTTAACTTATATTTTTCCCCCTAGTGAGCAATTGTAGACTTCCATGAGCATTAATTCAATATTAATAGCCTTGAACAGTTGTCAAAGAGTTGTGGTAAAAATAAGATGGCTGGTAGAGTATAGCATCATATTTCAAACCAAATTCCAAAGTCTCAGCAAGATGTGATTTTTTTGGAATGTGAATTGTGAAATTTGAAATTACCAAAATAATTGGAAGTGGTAGAGGAGTTTAAAGGAGTCGCAATTAAACTGGACATGTATACTAGCTGGAGAGGCAATGTGTGGCAAGAAATATTTCAAACCTGGCTCACTAATTTTACCTCTATTCTTTTGATATCTGCATTTTCTTTTATTGTAGATGGCGTACAAAACAGTCCAAGTCTGAGAATGCCTGTAAGCTTCAACCTGAGTCAATTCCTTAAATAGAAGTTTTCAGGATGACAACAAATGGATACCACATTGCACATTCTGCCCATAGCTAATAAATCCAACAGTAAGTCCTTGACCCAATGGCAGCCATTCCATACGTGTAATCAGTGATACCTATGTGGTAGCCTGGGGCAAAAAAATTGTCATACGTGAATAGTGGTTATTGTTGATTTTTTTGTTTAGCTCTTTTTAACGAATTATTGAGACATAGCTGACATAAAATAACTGCGCATAATAATTGTATAAATTTGCTGTTTTAACATAAACAGGGTGCCTGTGTATATACCATGTTTTAACAGACATAACACCCATGAAATCATGACCAAAATCAAGATATTGAACAGATCTGTCACCTCCGAAACTTTTCTCCTCCCCTTTGTCATCCCTTTCTCGTGTCTCTCCCCACATTCCTCCCATACAAGGCAGCTACATATCTTCTTTCTACCACACATGTTAAATATCCATTTGCTAGAACAATAGAACCATACATTGTGTCCTATGTTATACAGCTTTTATATTTAGCACAATTATTTTGCTGACGGTTACATCCATGTTGTAGCATAAATTCCTTTTTGTTATTGACTAGTACTCTTTTCTAAAGATACAGCCGTTTATCCATTCATCTGCTGGTGAACATTTTGGATTGTTTCCTCTCTTTATCTATTACAAGTAGAGCTAATATTAGGATTCATTTTAAAGTTTTATAAGGACTTATGCTTCTATTCTCTTGAGTAAATTGCTAGGAGTAGAATATCTGAGTTTAAGTGTTTAAGAAACTATAAACTAGTTCCCTAACAGAAGTGTATTATAGTTTCAATTCTCCAACAGTGTATTATAGTTTTAATTTGCCAACACTCAGTATAGTAGGTCTCTTTTTATTTTAAACATTCTTATAGATGTACTAGAGGCCCAGTGCATGAAAATTCATGAACTCAGAAGGTAGGGGATCCCTTAGCCCAGTCTATGCTCTCTCGCAGTCCAGGAGCCCTCAGGGGTTGTCCTACTGATGGCTTAGGCCCGCTCCCCTTGGGCAGTCTGGCTGATCAGGGGATGGAAAGACGGCCCTGCTCCTTCTCCCCCAGCCCCCTCTCACCCATCGCCCCTCCACTGCTGCTGGTCACTGCCACACACACCCCCCAATTGCTGTCCCCTCCCTCTGCCTGCTGACAGGCACCTTGGCTTGCCTGGCACCACCTGCTTGCCGGCCCCCCACTGACCTGTCTTTCTGCTGTTCAGTTGATTTGCATATTATATTTTTACTATATAGGATAGTGTTAGCTCACTGTGTTACCTCATTGATTTGTATTTCCAAAATAAGTAATGATGGTGAGCATCTTTTGGCATGTTTATTTGTAATCAGTAAATTTAGTTGAGTGAAGTACTTATTCAAATATCTTGCTCATTTTTAGTTAGACTTTTCACTATTTTTCATTTTAAGAGGTCTTTATATTTTATGAAGATATATTCTTTAACATATATAATTAAGCACGTCTATTATATATATATATATATATATATATATATATATATGCATATGTATGTGTGTTTTGCAAATGTTCTCTCCCAGATTGTCACTCATCTTTCATTCCCTCAGCACTGTCTTATGAAGAATAGATGTTTTTAATTTTAAGTAAATCCAGTTTACCAATCTGTCCTTTTATGGACCATGCTTTTGTTTTATTACAGTGAAAGTTACTAAAAGTGACAAACATTTAATTCACTTAAAATTTTGTAAAATCTTTCTACCATAAGTTGCATTTAGGACCCAAAACATAGTCCCTTGATATGAAAATACAGTAAGAGGTCGATGAAGCTTCTAGAATTTACACTCTAGAATAATCGCTATTAGTCTTTATTATCCAGTGTGGGTGACTCTAGGGAGTCCATAATTACTGAGGGGTTCCCCATGAATGACAATTGATATCCTCTACAACCAAATGTGTCAGGAAGACCAGAATATCAATACAAGATTGGTTTGTGAAAACCTGTGTCAGGCAGAAGGGATCCTAGGCAGCACAGGTGCTTTGAGAAACCCATTGGCTGTAAAGCACAGAAGGTTTCCAAAAAACATGCTCTAAAATAAAATAAAATGAAGAGAATATCAAGATAAATACTTTATTAAAACAATATTCAAATGGAAAAGTTGATCAGAATTCTCAAGATCAGAAATCTTTTGGGATTACACAAGAAGAATGAACTTTATAGTAAGCCTAAAGCTACCGTGTTTTTTGTCTATTTGAAGACAGAAATCTTCAAAAATATTTTTGGCTTCTTAAAGGTTGAGTTAAATATCCTTCAAAATATCCTAGCAGGTTTTATTATAATATTTGAGATACTCTGAAAAGATTTCACTAGATAATAGATATGTTTAAATGATAGTCTATTCAACATATATAAATTAAGTTCCCATAAAGTTATAGGGACTGTTGTAGGCATTGGGGCTACATGGCAGATAACAAAATATAAATTAGGAGGTGATAAATCCTATGAAGAAAAAATAAGCAAAGATGGAGTTTAGAGGTTGATAGAGATATGCTATTTAAATTAAAATAAAGGAAATTAATCTCCAATGAGGAAATGTTTAAACAACAACCAAACACAGTGATGAAATGAGTCATGTAAATATCTGGGAGAATGTTTCAGGTTTGGAGAGCAGCAAATACCAAAAATCCAAAGCAGTCTCATGCTTGGCCATATTCAAGACATAGTAAGGTGGCTGGTATGAGCTAGAGTAGAGCATACCAAGAATTAGACTTAGACAATGGGGCTCTCTTAGCCCCCTACCTCCCATGAAATATACTCTCTCTTTCCTTAAATTCAATAACCTTCATGCAAAATAAATTATTTTTTAAAAAATATATTTTATTGATTTTTTATAGAGAGGAAGGGAGAAGGATAGAGAGTTAGAAACATTGATGAGAGAGAAACATTGATCAGCTGCCTCCTGCACACCCCTCACTGGGGATGTGCCAGCAACCAAGGTACATGCCCTTGATCGGAATCGAACCGGGGACCCTTCAGTCCGCAGGCCGACGCTCTATCCACTGAGCCAAACCGGTTAAGGCAAAAATAAATTATTTTAAAAATTGTGATTCTTTCAAGTGCCTGTCATCTTCTCAGTTGCTTTTCACATACACTTTATGAATTTTTAGCATGTCTCTATCTTTGAGTGTATTTAATATCACAGGAAAAAAATGTCCTTATAAATGTCCTTGTATTTGCTGTAGGCTTTTTTTTTCTTTTTTGATGTCTATGTAGATGTGTCCATTTAGGAAAAGCTATGGCAGGTGTAGTGGAGAGAACTGAGCTCTGATCTGTTCTGATTCAATTTATAAAATTTCAAAGAGGGCTTATATTTCAACTTCTCATCACCCACATAAAATTGTAAGAATGATAGAGGAAAGAGTTGAATTTCAAATAAGAATAATAGAGAAAAGCCATATATTTGGTGAGTTTTCCTGGAAGCCAGGAAAATTGTTAGCAATATTTGTATTTGAAAGAATAAATAGAAAAATATAATTTGTACATAAGCACATCTGTTAATTTATTGTTAAACCAAAGTAATTTTCTTTTTACAAAATTGTCCTCTGTAATTCTTTTGGTTTTCTTTTTCTTGTTACAGAAATATTGTGATATTTTGTTCTCAGTTCAGTGTTTTTCAGGAGCAAGAGAAAACAAAACAGACACATTATGCAAATTATTTATACTGGCTAAGCAAGGGAAAATTTGTTTATGCAATCTGAATCTACAGAGATGATGCAGCAATTTATAAACATTATTTTGCTAACATCAGGTTTTTACCAAAATGATTAACTGAATTTCCTCTCTTCTGTATCTGTAACACATCACACAGTTCACAGGTCTTGCGTGGGCCTTAACCTAAGGCGATATTGTATCTCACGTTGTAAAACTATGCTTCCAATTTAATTCAGACCAATTTCATGATAAGTGATATGGACCTATCTTATCTTCTGAGGCAGTAGACATGGTCCTTCTTATTCCTTGGCCATGAGTTTTAGGAGAAGTTCAAGAAGAGGCTAGAGGAAGCAAAGCAGGTATCCATTCAGAGATGAAGCAAGCAAAGTAAGAGTTAAATAGGATTAATTACTAGTACATGGCTGGGTTTTCTTCATGAAGTACACCTTTACTTAAACACTTTCCATTTAAGACATAATAACAAACAGCTGATTAATAGTACATTTGGCCCAGCTGGCGTGTCTCAGTGGCTGAGCCTCTACCTATGAACCAAGAGGTGAAGGTCATAGTTTGATTTCCGGTCAGGGCACATGCTGGGATTGAGGGCTCAATCCCCAGTGGAGGGCATGCAAGAGGCAGCCAATCAATGATTCTCTCTCATCATTGATGTTTCTATCTCTCTCTCCCTCTCCCTTCCTCTCTGAATTCAATAAAAGTAAATTTTTTAAAAGTACATTTGGCAGGTAAACCCATAAAAAACACTCAGGATTCCTGGCCCAAAGAGTAAAGGAGTTATGTCTGCTCTAGAAATGGAAAATATTCTAGACAACCTCTCCTAGCTATTGCTTTAGTAATTCTCTATAAGAATATTGCTCAGTCAAGATTAATACAGGAGGGGCACAGAAATTCTTAAGAGAGTCTGTACTGGTTTTCCTAACATTGATGGAATATGTATAGAATTGAATGGATTCTAAATATTCACACTAGTGATACCTAATACACGTATATAGCCTTCGGGTCAACTCGGCACCTTACCATACTAAATTGGAAAGGGCCAACATTTATATTAGCTTCACTTAGAAGATATAGCTTAAGACACTGAATCATGTGGCTTAACCTACAAAATTAAAAATAAAGTCATTTCAATATGATTTTAAAATAAATTCAGTTAAAATTCAACTTTCTGAATATAAGAAATAAAGCATACCAGTGTTGCCTTCTCATTCAAGTTGCAGGATATATATTTCCTTATAAAAAATAGTTATTTTGGATTTTGCATGCCCAGGCATTTTCTTTGCTTTCTGATTGCAGATAATTCAGGTATTCAGAGCATTTATGGATCAAGGAAAATAATACATTCTTTCCATATTATAGAATATTTCTATCACTAAATATAACTTAATGCCAATCTCTGCAATATCCATCCATATTACAAAAGGCCCCATAAACACTAAAGTTGGAAACATTTGTAGATTCTTGAGATATTTCTGATGTTTCATTGGCAAGCGTCACAAAATGTTGAACATTTGTCCAATATATTGATATTTAACAGAACTAGAATGAACTTGAACTGTGCCTTGCTGGTATGAGTATACATAGAAAAAATATATATTTCTTATTATTTTTTGTTTTAACAGTGACTTAAACACAGTTTGTTCATTTATATTTCAATCAAAGTCTTTATCTTAATATGGGGAAATATAATGCAGCCACAAGTTTCCTATTATATTGTTGTTGCTGTTATGGTTGTTTTTCCATGGTTTTCCAAGTATTCTTTTTTTTTATTGCTCCACAAGGGCTATTTTAAATATATACACCAACCCTCACTTTCACATGTGCCATCTTTGTTCCTTCTGGGCAAGTCCTACAGTCCTGTTTCTGAAATTGTCAACTTCACAAACTGAAACAAATGGAAAGATGTATATTGGTTGACAGCTTACTATGTGCATTTTATGTAAATTTACATGTAGTGTTCACTCCAGCCTCTGAGATAGGATTCATCACACCTGTCCTAAGAGTGAGGAGGTAAGAATTTAGATATTAGATCATTTGCCCCAAATCCTCCAGCAAGATTCATCATGGAGTCTATGTGATTCTGAACCAGCAATCTTTCTCTTAAATTCTATTGCTTTGTATTTCATAAAGACTGAGGTGTTCAGTACCTTGGCAGACTGATCTTGAAGATTAAAATAAAATGAGTATGAGATGGGAAAGACTAAATATCTTCTAAGGAAAGGGAGGGGGATAAGTGAGTTCCTGCCGGCGGACTGTGAACAGTGGGTATTTATGTGATCTCTAAAGCGACCGTGATAGATTAAATTGAGGGCAGAGTGGGAAATTGGGGCAAAGAGAGTGCTCAGAGTGGAACATGACTGAGGAGTTAGAGGAATCTAAGAGAAATACATACATACATACATACATACATACATACTCTACTATAGCTTAATTTATCTCAGAGACAGGCCTGGTTTTGTGTCTGTTTGTTTCTTTTATGAATTAATGTTTACTTGTTGGTTTGCTTCCTTGTCTTCCCCATTGATGGCATTCAGTAACATCTCAGAGGCTGAAGTCAAAACCAAAATCTGTCTTTTTTTTCCAAAGACTCTCGTGGGGCTCAGTGGTTAGATAACATTTGCCAGATGATTAAAACTTTGAGAAGGCCCAATAACACAAAAAGAAATTCATTGTAAATGCAGGTATTAGTGGCACAGCAAGAATTCCCTTTCAGTGAAATAGACCATTTCATGCCCATGTGCACAACCTCCCCTCCTGGATCCTTCCATGAAAAATGATGTGAGAGGCAGGTTTCCAATGGATCTGGGGTATTCTGTCCTGGCAGACACTTCACTCTATGAGCACTGCTGGAGGTGGTTTTGTAGCACAGGGCACCCCTCTGTGAGGGCAAGTGAAGAAACCTTAGAGTCAAGCCCACTCACGGGAATCCTTGACCCTGTGTTTATCCTATGCGTTGTTTGCTGATTCACTGGTAACCCAAATCTACTCTAAATCGTCATTCTCTCCAATGCTTAAATTTGAGCCAGCTTAGTGGTCTCCCTTCACTGAGGCAAGATAAGATATTTGCTGTAACTCACTTTATAATTTTCAAGTGTCTATTACATACTACTTAATTTTATTTTTCATTAAGAAATCATATAGTATCATTTTCCAGTTTTCAATATGAAGAAACAAAGGGCCGAAGTTGTCACATCTCCTATCACAACAAATCACTAATGAATTTGGGGCCAGAATCTGTCTCTTCAGTACTGGTCTGTCTTATGTACAATACTTTATAAATATGACCTATGAGAGCATTACATCAATCCTCTTTTCCTCCACAGTATTGGGAACTTTTGGATTCCCATTATGTTTCAGCACATTTCAAAGCAAATGTAAAAGGGGATAAGATCTGCCCAGTGGAAACAAGAATCACAGTAATTTGAATAAAATTCTTTTCAGTTTAAAAATGCAAGTGACTAGAACACAGTCTTGGAAAATATTCTAAACAGGAAGTTTGAAGACAAAGTTGATCTAATTAGGAAAGTGTGAAGAAAATATCCAAAAAATACACCATATGCCATATAATAGTCTAGAGGTAAATAACAGAAAGCTGTCTTGGTATTTAGAAATGAGAAGATTGTAATTACATAAAAATTGGCACCAAAATATTCATCACTTTAACTCATCAGACAGATTTTTAGCCTACGCTGGCTTGGGAAAGAGGTTTGTCAAGGAACATGAACACAGTCAAAGCTTAATCAATACTTATTGGATGTATGAAAGAATGAATGGATGGAATTATTGCTATAGACGTGGTTGAGGAAGGAGAATAGGAGATGCTACCTCCAAACAGATCTTATTCTATGCCATCCTGCAATTTATTCTTCAACTGTTTGTTTAATTTCAACTTATCTCTAGCTCATGGATCCATATATCTCAGCTAGGTCCTTATAGATAGAAGAAAGCCCAATTGCAATAGAGGTTTCAAGCACTGATGGTGGTAGTTGAAAGAAGGCATTTACTGAGAGAGGTACAATATTAGACCTGAGGTAATAAGAGCTGCCACTTTGTGCTAATAGATACTTCTACTAATTCATTTAATTCTCACAATTATGGGAGGTAGAGATTCCTACCTACAACTTATTTATCAAAAAATAATAAAGACAAGTACCATGTAGAAAAGGTAGCAGAGCTGAAATTCTAACCAATGTCTGTCTAAATCAATGTTCTCTGCTATTTCACTAAGCCACTCTCAGACCATAGGAATAATCCAACTCCTTTTTATCCCACACGAGTAATGAGAGGTAATTTGACTAATGCCTAAAGATTACAAAACTCATATGGATCCAGGTTCCCTAAATCCTTTTTTGATTCTTTTTATAGTATAGCAAAGCTAGGCTTTGGTTGATTGGTTGAAGATAATTATAAAAGCATATTATATATATAGATTGACATTCTTAATAATACTGCTAATTGTGTAAATAAAAGATAAATAAGTTGCCCTTACACAACCCTTACCTCCACTATTATATCATCAGGGATATGTGCTGCTGCTCCTCTAAAAATCTTGGTGGCCTCCAGCCCTGGAGAACTTTCTAGAGGTTCTTGGCACCTGGTGTCCCTTGCTGGCTACCCTCGGGCCTGGGCCATTCATTTCAGAAGGTTACAACCCATGTGCTTATCTTAAATTTTCTTTTCATGTTAGGTGACATCAAATAAAGTTAAGAATTTGTAATTCTTGAATTAACCAAGATCACAAACCCATAGTGGCCAGGACAGGATGCTGGTGTCATTGCCCTGGTGACAAGGCCAGCATCCCGCACCCTGGCCGTGGAAGGAGGGAGGGAGTCTGGGCAGGCAGTACACCCCCAGCCCAGCAGACACAACGCAGAGGGGCCTCTGCGCATGAGCTGCAGAGGAAACACCTTTTCTGATCGCTCATTGGCTAAGCTCCCGGTACACCTCCACTAGCAATGTTCTTGGTAACTTGAGTAATAAGAATCCAAGAAGGTGATCTAGGGTTTTTCCACCACACTCCTGGAGGAAAAAAACTAAGGTCTGCTGCTGAAGGGGCTAAGAAATGTCATATCCTGCCCTAGCCAGTTTTGCTCAGTGGATAGAGCCTCGGCCTGCCAACCGCAGGGTCCGGGTTTGATTCTGATCAAGGGCATGTACCTAGGTCACAGGCTCCTCCCTGGTCGGGGCCAAGGTCAGGGCTCATGCAGGAGGCAACCAATTGAAGTGTTCCTCTCACACTGATGTTTCTCTTTGTCTTTCCCTCTCTCTTCCAAGCTCTCTAAAAATCAATGGAAACATATCCTCAGGTGAAGATAAAAAAAAGAAAAGAAAGAAAGAAAGAAAGAAAGAAAGAAAGAAAGAAAGAAAGAAAGAAAGAAAGAAAGAAGGAAGGAAGGAAGGAAGGAAGGAAGGAAGGAAGGAAGGAAGGAAGGAAGGAAGGAAGAAGGAAGAAAGAAGAAAGAAGAAAGAAGAAAGAAGAAAGAAAGAAAGAAAGAAAGAAAGAAAGAAAGAAAGATCATATCCTATGAAAGACATATCTTGAAAATGCCTAAAGAAAGTTGTCATTTTTTCGTGGTGAAGGGGCTGGAGTCCGTGTTGATGAAAACACCAAGGCGGCTATGGCAGCCAGCAGTGGCAGCAGCAGCGGGATGATGGGGCTTGCGCCTTCCCCTGATCAGCCTGGTCACCTCCCACAGAGGGAGGCCAGACTGCAGGCCTAAGCTACCCTAGGGCCTGGGCCATTCATTTCAGAGGGCTCCCAGTCTGTGAGAGGGGGCAAGCTGGGCTGAGGGACCCCCCAGTGCGTGAATTTTGTGCACTGGGCCTCTAGTATTATAATAAAAGGCATCTTGAATTGTCTTTAAAATACTCTACCCAACATCTAATCCTACCCAGAATATAAATTCAATAGCTTTAAAGATATTTTCAAACTACATAATTCTAGCCTTTGTTGGTTATTACATTTTCTCTAGTTATAAATTTGATCCTAGGAGGGTAGATATTTTGTTTATTTAGAGAAAAAATATTTTCTGATGTTGACAAAGCTTCTGTCAAAATAATCTTAAACAAAAAGTGATGTTAGAATATTGACTTGGGGTCTTTAATTTAAAAAAAAAGAAAAAAAACTGGCATGTGCTTAGAAACACTAGTTATAGATTTGGGTCACTGACTATTCCACAAAAAGCAATAGAACATTCTTTATTTTGAAATAACAAAATAATGGTGTTAACAGACCATACTCACAGTGAAAAACTGGAATAACAAAAAAGTGGGAAGAAATTCCAAGGTTAATGCCAAAATGTCAAGACAAAATGCAAAGAATGAGAATAGTTCTTTACTTTTCAAAGATTGATTTTCCATTTTCAGGGAATAAGAATGGGAGCATTTTACACTGTTGGAATGATATACTTTACCATACCTAAAGTTGCTGAGAAGAACAACTACAAAATCCTTCGTGTTAGTTATTCTTGAACTTTTGGTCACAGATATCATTACTTACCAACTCAGAGTGAGGACACTGTTGTTAGTTTTCTGATCCAAGAAAACTGCTGTGAAATCTCAGAATTTTGGAACTCAAATAGATGGCAGTAATGGGAAATCAAACACAAACTTGCCTTTGTCCTTGTCAGTTGGGAGAGGTAGAAGTCCCTGGTTGTCTTTGAAAAGATGGTGGAATGGTTTCCTTCACATCTGCCTTTTTGCATGCTGGAGAAATTTACATTTTAAGTTACTTGGGTTTTAAAAGTGTCCCTCTTAAATGTAAGCACTCCTGAGCCCACTTTACGCCAAATAGGTTTACTCTCCTATTCCATGCTGATTCTGTTAGTAAATACAGCTGCCCAGAGAATGAATTGAGGAAGATTTTGAGAAGAAGTAGAGACTTAGTACGAAATTGTCTGTCTGTTGGCTGATGGTAGGAACAAGGGAGAGAGGAATTGGAGAGATTTTGGTGGAAGGTGGAGGGTCGTAAAGGCATTTATGATGCTCAATTTCCAGCTCTGTTTTTTTAAAAAATATATTTATTGATTGATTTCAGAGAGGAAGGGAGAAGGAGAGAGAGATAGAAACATCAATGATGAGAGAGAATCACCGATCGGCTGCCTCCTGCACACCCCCTACTGGGGATCGAGCCCGCAACCCAGGCATGTGCCCTTGGCTGGAATAGAACCTGGGACCCTTCAGTCCGCAGGCTGATGCTCTATCCACTGAGCCAAGCCGGCTAGGGCTCCAGCTCTGTTTTAAATCATTATTAGTTGATAAGTAACAAGAAAGTCAAACATAAAAGCGAAGTTGTCAAGTCTAATTTTATGTATTAACATGCCCAAAGAAATGTATCATTATATTTATGATGCTAGTGAATGTGGAAAATATTAATCTAATAGGTAACATTTGCATATCCTGACTTGGCTTCTGATCAGGATGGCACAGTAGATAAATGCTGTGCTTGCTGCTTCCACTAACACATCAAATTTAAACTTAAATTATAGAACAACCACCCTTGAAAATCACCTGAAGACTAGCTGAACAGACTTCCTATAACGAAGATATAAAGAAGCCACTTTGAGACTAGTAGGAGGGGCAGATACACAAAAAGGCTGGTCCCACACCCACATGTAGCAGTTAAAAATCAGGGGGGATACCTTGGCTGTAGAGGTCCCCCCTGAGGAGAAGGGGACCCAGCCCCATACTGGGATTCCCAGCCTGAAGTACTAGTTCAAGGAAGAGGAGTCCCCACAACAGCTGGCTGTGAAAATCAGCAGGGACGCAGTCCAGGTGAGACAGGGCTGCTGTAACCCAAGCATCCTCTTAATGGGCATGACCGCAGACCCACTTGCTCACAAACACCACAGGCTCCAGAGAAGGGACAGCTGCTCAAAATACACCAGGGATATATGGGGAGGAATTGAATTGTCTGGCTTCAGGGCCAGGGCTGAAGGGATAGCTCTTCCCAGAACTAAAGTGCCAGCAGATGCCACTGGTACTTTGTTGAGCCCTCCTACCACCCAGCCTGCAGGTACAGGCAGGGGCCAAATCTGAGTATCCATTAATCTGGCTAACACCTCTCCCAACCTACCTTGGTGATTCCCTAATAGCCCACCCCACTCAATTCATGTTTCTGGAAGTAACCTTTTTCAGAAGCTAATCCAACAAGTGCCTGACCTGTGCCCACACTGAAGACTTTCCTAAAATCTCTCAAAGTTCCACGACCCCAAACAAGCAGTGTCTGGCCTCAGGATCCCCTGTCCCTCTTGCTACATAGCCCCAGGCTTGGTACTAGTGGCAGCCTAACTGGGTTCACAGCATAACCACTCCCAGGCGTCTCCAAGCCCAGCATATGCAGCAACACCTTCAGATCATTTTGTAGCTCCTACCAGGTGTCCCTGGGCCAGGCACAGGCAGAGGCTGACCTTAGCCTGCACCAAAGCCCCTCCCAAGAGGTCCCAGAACCAACACAACTGGTGGCCAGATTCAGACGATATGTAATTACAACAGTAATTAAGGAATACACACAAACACACACGCATAAGAAGTAAAAAGTTAGTGGCAAAAACATAAATGTGTAGAGGATGAGTAAAAATAGTAGTGATTTTGGAATGAATTTAAACTTAAGTGACCATCAACTTAAAATAGATTGCTATAAACATAGCTTGGTATATATTAAAGCACATGGTAACCATAAGCCTAAAATCTATAAGAGCTATACAAGAAATAAAGGAATCCAAACACGATACTACAAAAAGTCATCGGATATACAAGAGAAGAGAGCAAGAGAATAGGAGAAAAAAACAAAACAAAAAAGAGAACCAAAAACAATCAGAAAACAATTAATAAAATGACAATAACCACATACTTATCAATAATTACTTTAAATGTAAATTAATTAAATGTTCCAATTAAAAGATCAAGGGATAAAGAAGTGGTACATATATGCAATGGAATATTACTCTGACATAAAAAAATAATGAAATCTTACCATTTGTGACAACATGGTTGGACCTAGAGAGTATCATGTTAAGTGAAATAAATCAATCAGATAAAGACAAATACCATATGATTTTATTTATATGTGGAATCTAAAATAAATAAATAAATAAATGAACAAACAAAACAGAAACAAACTTATAGAGAACAGATTAATGGTTGCTGGATGGGAGGCAGGTTGCAAGGGCTAGGTGCAAAAGGTGAAGGGATGAAGTACGAATTGGCAGTTTCAAAATAGTGATGGGGATGTAAAGCATAGCAGAGGGAATATTGTAAAAACTGCATGATGCCAAGTGGGTACAAGACTTGTAAATTAATAAATTTCTAACCACTATGCCATAAACCTTAAACTAACATATTAGTACATGTCAACTGTGATTTAAAAATAACCAATTTAAAAGTAAAAGTGAAAAAAATATAACCATATTCTAATATCCTATGGGAACACTATTTTAACAGAAGTCGAGCTGAACACCCTTTAAAAAAGTATACATTATAGGTAGTCTTGTTGTGGGGTGCTTCCTTTGGTATTCATTATTCTATCTAATAATAGACAAACATGGTAATTAACTGTACCTCCAACACACTTCCCATTGGCTAATCAGGGCGATATGCAAATTAACTGCCAACCAAGATGGCGGCCTGCAGCCAGGCAGCTCAAGCGAACAGGAGGCTTGCTTGCTCCAGTGATGGAGGAAGCCAAGGTTCCCCGCCTTCCTTGCCGGCCTCTGAGCTGCTCTCTAAGAAACAATGTTGCAATTATAGAAGCTAAAAAAAAACCCTGAAACCTGCTTTCAGCCGTCAGAACTGGAGCGAGCTGGACCGAAACAATGTTGCAATTATAGAACCCAAACAAACCCTAGATTCCTGCTTTCAGCAGCTGAGGTCTCAGAGCTGGAGCCGAGCCTCAGAGCTAAAGCCGGCGCTCAGCTCCAGTGACAGCCATAGAAGGTAAATAAATCCCACAATAAAAGAAAATAAGAAAAAAAAGAGAGGTTGGGAGCTTCAGTCACCTGCCAGCCTAAAAACGTCCTTCAGCCCCTCACCCAGACTGGCCAGGCACCCCAGTGGGGACCCCTACCCTGAAGGGGGTGTGACCAGCTGCAAACAGCCATCATCCCCTCATCCAGGCTGGCCAGGCACCCCAGTGGGGACCCCCACCCTGAAGGGGGTGTGACCAGCTACAAACAGCCATTAGCCCCTCACCCAGGCTGGCCAGGCACCCCAGCTGGACCCCCACCCTGATCCAGGACACCCTTCAGGGCAAACCAGCTGGCCCCCACCCGAGCACCAGGCCTCTATCCTATATAGTAAAAGGGTAATATGCCTCCCAGCACCAGGATCAGCGGAGACACGAGGCCTCCCGAACCCTGGATCAGCGGAGCCGTGATGCCTCCCAGCACCAGGATCAGCGGAGCAGTGAGGCCTCACTGCCCTGTGTCAAGCGGAGCCGCGAGGCCTCCCAGCACTGGGATCAGTGGAGCAGCGAGGCCTCCTAGCACTGGGATCAGTGGAGCCGCGAGGCCTCCTGGCCCCTGGAGCAGCATGACAGGGGGCAGTGCCCAAACCCCCTGATCGCCCTGCGGCTCTGTGTGTGACAGGGGGCAAGGCCACAACCTCCCTATCCGCCCTGCTCTGTTTGTGACAGGGGAAGGCGCCCCAACCCCCTGATCGGCCCTGCTCTGTGTGTGACAGGGTGTGGCACACCAACCCCCCCATGGGCCCTGCTCTGTGTGTGACGGGGTACGGAGCTCCAACCCCCTTGATGGGTCCTGCTCTGTGTGTGACAGGGGGCAGCACCCCAACCCCCTAATCGGCCCTGCTCTGTGCATGACAGGGGGTGGCGCTGCAACCTCCCCATCGGCCCTGCCCTGAGTGTGACAGGGAGGAGTGCCCCAACCCCCTGATCGGGCCTGCTCTGTGCATGACAGGGGGCAGCACCCCAACCCCCTGATCCACCCTGCTCTGTGTGTGACAGGGTATGGAGCCCCAACCCCCCGATGGGCCCTGCCCTGAGTGTGACAGGGGGCAGTGCCCCAACCCCCTAATCGGCCCTGCTCTGTGCATGACAGAGGGTGGCGCCACAACCTCCCCATCAACCCTGCCTTGAGTGTGACAGGGGGCGGTGCCCCAACCCCCCAATCAGCCCTACCCTGAGCGTGACTGGGGGTGGCATCGCAACCTCCCGATCTGCCCTGCTCTGTGCATGACAGGGGGCGGAGCCCCAACTCCCCAATCGGCCCTGCTCTGAGCCCGACCAGGGGCTGCACCTAGGGATTGGGCCTGCCCTCTGTCACCTGGGAACAGGCCTAAGCCAGCAGGTCGTTATCTCCCGAGGGGTCCCAGACTGCGAGAGGGCAGAGGCCGGGCTGAGGGACCCCCCCTCCCCCCCGAGTGCACAAATTTTTGTGCACCGGGCCTCTAGTCCTATATAATAAAAGCCCAACAACTAAAATAACAGAACAACCAGAACAACCAGAGACCAGAACGACCATGGCCCCTCACCCTGGCCAGCCGACCCCCAGTGGGGCTGAGGGACACCCCCCCCCCGCCAGTGCACAAATTTTTGTGCAACGGGCCTCTAGTTAAATGAATAAAAACACAGAGACTTAAGTTCTATTTTAACCATGGAAATTTGGACAAGTCACTTTTCTTCCTTTTCAACTGTTCCACTGAAGTTAGCTCTATGCTTTGGAGGCAAAAGGTCAGCCTCAAGCTATCCTAGGTAATACTTTTACTAAATGTTTTGCCACAGTACAAGGGGCACCAGGTCTCAAAGGCTGCAATACCTCTTTGTTTGCCATTCTCTGCCTTACTGCTAAGGAATGGCCATAGATTTTTTTTTGTTATAATAATGATTGACATTCAGGCACAAATTTCTGTATTAGCTAACTCTTGTAACAAAAGTAATTTTAAAATGTAGAGATGTTGTAAGACATAGTATTTAAGTCACTCCTCTAAGCAGAGATGAGTGAGGAGTGTGGGCAGCTGCCATCAACACCTCTCTCCAGTCCCTGCACCCAAGGAAAGAAGGTGATGTGGACCTTGGCACATTACTTGCCCTCACATTCCACTGGGAGCTGGGGAATTCAGTGAGAAGGCTGCACTTAGACTATAAGGCTTTTCTTACTAAGAGGAATAAAGGAGGAAGAAATACTGAGAAATCATTGGCATTCTCTTCTACAATAGACTTTAAGTCAACAAGCAAAGCCAAAATTGAATATTTACTATCTTCAAGAATGTTTGTCTCCTAGACATTGGCTCTTTGCTCTGCCCAACCTCTGTTCTTTGGTTTAATGTTCTCTACTTTGAGGTCATTTGAAAAAATTAGCCTTGGAGATAGAGACTTACTCTTATTAGCAATCTCTGCTACCAGTTTGTATATAAAAAGTGCCACCCTTTGTGGGTGGAGGTTGTTTGACTGGATTTGTTCCTCCCATTTTAGCTTGCAATAAAAAATGTGATGCGTCTTTAGTTCTTTAATGTGTCCTGCTATGGGACTCTCAGTCAATTTTATATTATGAGCCATGAGCAAAAATACCTCTTCTTGTTCTCTTCCTTCTTTGCTTCCAGAAATGTTTCCTTCAGCTTAGGGATATGGGAATATACAGGGTGGGGCAAATGTAGGTTTACAGTTGTGAGTGCATGAAAGACAGAGTTTATTCTTGTATGATTATTTGTTAATTATTATATTATTTTTATATAAACTACTGTAAACCTACTTTTCTCCAAACTTGTATGTATATATGTATACATTATATTAGCATACATAAAGTGCACATATTAACAAAAGATAGCTTTTAAATTGAGACCAGACTTAAAAGTAATCTATGCAACTTGGTAGAAGGAATACAAACTTTTAAAAATTTCTGTTTTGACACAGATCTAAATCAAACCTGGGATAAGGGAATCTTACACCACCCTGGGAACTTGTCTCTTTACCTTTTCTCTAGTCTAAGAATACGTTGGAAAAGTTTTGACAATAGAATAATATTTCCCAGGGTTCAGGTATAGTGGCAATAGTTTCAACTGGGGAAATAACATTTTCTGGATTAAGAATCACCAAATGAGCCAGCCTAAAACCACACATCCGTGAGGAATTGGTAGACCATGGCTAATGTGAGACAAATCAGAAATGCTACTTTTTTCCTATTCTGAACCAGTGTAAGTGATTTTAAAGAATCAAGGCAAGAATAAATACTGTGACCTGAAAGTTTCCACCTGCCTTTCTAGTTATATTTGTTATGTTTGTTGGCATGTACCTGTCTTCTTGTCTTCCATGATTATAAAAACAGCATACAGTGACCTTAGCATTTTCCTTAATCTCTCTGAGCCTCCTTTTCGTTATCTCTAAAAGGGGGATGATAACGCTTCATGTGTAGTGTTGCCATGAGGATTTAGGGAGTTAAATATTAGAGTGTGGAGCATAGTCCCTGGCAGTTAGCAAGCAATACATAACAGTAACCATTCTTACCTGCTTTCCTGAGACCTAGCACAGGCAGTGTCCAGTAAATGTATACTAAATATCTGATTCTGATTGTGAACTCCAACACAGGAGTGACTATCTCTTCCTTAGCCCCTGTCACATCCATTTACTCCTAGTAGATACATTTGTTCACTGTGTATTTCTTGAGAACTCAAAAATGGACAAACCTGGTGTCTGAAATAATGAAGTTTAGAGTCTAGTGAGGATCCACAGTCTTGAATTTTTTTGTGTGTTTACAGGTATTTGACTAGCATGGACATTGTGCTTTGTTTTCAGTCATTTACAGGAGTTCCTTCTTATCTGTGTTCCGGCACTGGCCTCCAGTTGATAGTTCCTCTGGCTTGCGTTTATGAATGGCTGGCATCCTAAAAACATTTTCTCCTGAAGGGAAGTTCAGGAAGTCACATTTGGAAGGGAAATGGTGAACTCTCAATTATGATAGAATATCTATCTTTTAAAAACTTCTGACTGCGGGAAATTGCCCTGAGCCCTGTTTCCTCAGATGCTGGGGTTGCAGACCTGGGCACTGAGTTAAGCTGCATCGCCATCTGGTGGTCATATAATGTGGTGCCCAGACGCGGAGTTTTAATGAATTTGTGAGGTTTCATAAGTTAGAATTAAAGGGCTCTCAGGGTCACCTTGTCTACTTCCCTTGTTTATACTTAAAAAAAACTGAATCCCCCCCCAAAAAAACCCCAAACTTTATGTTACAAAAAGTTAATTGCAGAACGGCTGTCCCATTTTAGCTGCTATTTCCCCGAACCGGGAGTGCGTGGCTATGGCTGAATGTTTGCATTTTACTTTATGGAGCCACATAACCCACTGGGAACCCGTGTGTTCTGACTTTTAAAATTAGGGTGATATAGTTGTTGTCTCAATTGAATGATAGAGGATGTGAAATGGTTTTATAAGCAATAAATTAAAATAAATCTAAGTTCATATGTACTTTTTATTATTTTTTGTATGAAAACATGTACCCCTTTCAAAACTGCGTTTGCAGTTGAAAGCCACTCATTCATTTATTCATAGCTTACTTCCATAGCAAGCAATTGCGATGTCATCATTATAGGAAGGGAGAACACAAAGATTAAGAAAACATACACTTTACTGTTGGAAAGAAAAGCAGTCTAATAGTGAAGACAGACATTAATAGGTGAACATGTTGTGATAACAGATATTAGAGACTGGTATCAAGTTTAGTGCTTGCACATAAAAAAAGGTGTTTGGTTTGGCCAAGTTGGGTAGAGAGGTGTTGCAGAGACAGAAAAGGCTTCATATAAGAAAAAATAAACTTGAATTACTCTCAGAGAAAAACTAGTGGTATGCCAGAGAAATAGGTGAGGATAGCTGGCAGGAGGAAATGCCAGACATGGAATGCTAAAACCCTAAAAAGAACTTATCAAAGAAAAACACAAACAAACAAATAAAACACAACAACGAGCCAAAACCGGTTTGGCTCAGTGGATAGAGTGTCGGCCTGCGGACTGAAGGGTCCCGGGTTCGATTCCGTTTTGGGGCATGTACCTGGGTTGCGGGCACATCCCCAGTAGGAGATGTGCAGGAGACAGCTGATCGATGTTTCTCTCTCATCGATGTTTCTAACTCTCTATCTCTCTCCCTTCCTCTCTGTAAAAAATCAATAAAATATATTTTTAAAAAAACACATACACAACAACGATATCATCCTATAATTATGAAAATATTCCAGTTCTGGCACATCTTCCAAACTCATGGCTGTCATTCATAACAAATGACAAATTAATCTGGTTTTGAGCCAATATTTAATTATCTAAAAAAATTAATATTTTGTATGCAGTTATGAAAACTAAGATCATTTTAAATTGTGGAATATCATATGACCTAAGGAGTCAATAGAAAACAATGGGAATTGAATGATTTTTTGAAATCTCATCTAGACTAATCATTTCGTTGTTTTCTCTATTGCATGTTTGTCCTTTAGTTCTGTGTTAATGACTGTTGAAATTTTCTTCTATCTCCCTCTCATGAGATTGAGTATTTTGAAAATTATATTCATGTCTTGAAATCAGTCTTTCTCTTTTCAAATCCCTTCTGGTCCTCCTTGGCATCCTCTGACATTCAGAAAATTGCTTTCTATACAGATTGATTGGCAGCCATCTATCCACATGTCATTCATTCTAAATGGTTCCCTTCTGAGCTTTCTCAGGATGAGAAGTGTTCATTAGTCCTTCAAAAATATAGCCGTAAAGACAACTCTGTCAAGAAGACATTTCCATGTACACTGAAAGTCCCAAATTACATTCTTTCAGGGTGTGTTTTCCTATTCCTGTGCATGTCAAGGAGGAAGGAAAACCTTCAGCTTTTTAATCAAATAAGGTAACAAAATAATCAGAAAAGAAAGAAATTTTCTTTTATTGAGGTAATATAAATTTTCCCAATTACACAAAAAGCTGGTTTTGTTTCAAAAGGCTGTTTGTGGATTCTTTCTTTTATTTGCCCATCACAAATATAATTCTCAAAAGGTATTGCATCCTAACTTTGTCCCCTCTTAGGTCACTCCTTCTGCCTTGAAGTGCCTGCCCCTCCCCTGACTGTTATTTTCACTCTCTCAATGACAATTTTGATTCAAAATAAATCACACCCTCAGGGAATGTCTCCTGACTGCTCTGCTGGAACACATGCGCATTCCACCTGCTCCCTTGGCGCCTAGTGCTACTCACTGGGCAGACTGATTGCAGGCACCGTGGTTTGTGTCTCCCTGTTTCATATCCTTTGCAGTGAAGCTTTGAACTTATGCCCATTAAGAGTCTACTTTCCTACCCTTGCTGGGTGGCTCAGTGGGTTGGAGCATCATCCTGTAGACTGAAAGGTCGTGGGTTCAATTCTGGGTTGGGGCTCATAGCTAGTGTGATCCACAGTTGAGGAGGCAACCGGTCAATGTTTCTCTCTCACATTGGTCTCTCTCTCTCTCTCTCTCTCTCTCTCTCAAGTCAATAAACATATAAGAATGTTTTCAAAAAGAGTCTACTTCCCCATTCCTTGAACCTGGATTTACCTTGTGACATGCTCTGGTCAATGGAATCAAGAAGAATATTGGTTTGCCAGTTTCAAGCTAGAACCCTGAAAGATTGCATTGCTTGAAATAAAAAACTGGTGAGATCCTAACCAAAGGATACTAAATCAGTTCTCCGTTCCTGTATCCAGTAGCTCTCAGGCACTTACTATCATAGTGGTTCACACACACACAAAATAATAAAACAAAATACAGACATATTGAAACCTTCCTACATTGAAGAATTTCACTGGCAGAGACCAGTACACTGTACCCCAAGGCAAGTGGCTTTGGACAGCGTCTTTGAGACCAACTGATTATCAAGTCTGATCCTGAGAAGTGGGTATTATCAAATATATATGATGATGAGAGCCAAACCAAGACAAACTGTACACACACACACACACACACACACACACACACACACACACACACTGAGTGGCCAGATTATTATGACCATCTGACATTTGTAGGCAAATTAGCTATAATTGCGCACTGAAGTTGCTAGAGGGCCAGACCATTATAAATAGGGAAGCAGGTTGTTTACCACAACAGTAGAAGTGATATTTTTCTGAAGATATGGGTAAACAACATGATTTAACAGCCTTTGAACGTGGGATATATACACACTGAGTGGCCAGATTATTATGACCACCTGACATTTGTAGGCAAATTAGCCATACACTGCATCGTATGGGATATGGAAGCCAAAGGCCTGTTCAAACACCTTTGCTGTCTGCAGTTACCAAGATAAAATGTCTCCAATTTGCACAGGAACACAAGGATTGGACAGTTGAGCATTGGAAAAAAGTCATGTGGTCCGATGAATCATGTTTCCAGTTGCATCATGCAGATGGCAGAGTGAGAATTTGGCAGAAACAGCATGAAAGCATGCACCCCACATGCATGAGTACAACCCTTCAAGCTGGTGGGGGCAGTGTTATGGTTTGGGGCATGTTTTCCTGGCATGATTTGGGCCCTTTAATTCATGTGGAACAATGTCTGAATAGCACAACATACCTAAGTCTCATTGCTGATCAAGTTCATCCTATCATGTTGATGGCGTATCCCAATGCAGATGGCTTCATCCAACAAGACAATACACCATGCCACGGTGCTCATATTGTGCAGGAGTGGTTTCAAGAACGTGAGGGAGACTTTACCTTGCTTAGGTGGCCCCCACAATCACCAGATCTCAATCCAATTGAGCATTTGTGGGACGAAGTTAAAAGAGCAATCAGGCGTCTGGTTCCACAATCATCAAATCTCATAGAACTGGACAGTGCTATTCATCAGGCATGGTGTCAGATTCCTCGAATCACCTTTCAACATCTTGTGGAGTCAATACCAAGAAGAATTGCCGCAGTATTGAAGGCAAAAGGTGGCCCAATGAAGTACTGATGAGGTGGTCATAATAATCTGGCCACTCACGTTCAAATATATCCCATGTTCAAAGGCTGTTAAATCGCATTGTTTACCCACACCTTCAGAAAAAAAAAATCACTTACACTGTTGTGGTAAACAACCTGCTTCCCTATTTATAATGGTCTGGCCCTCTAGCAACTTCAGCGCGCAATTATAGTTAATTTGCCTACAAACGTCAGGTGGTCATAATAATCTGTCCACTCAGTGTATATATCCTATGGGTTTCTCTCAATCTTAAAAGAATGCTCCTAATTATTTTTTGACCATTGTTAGTGTTCATTACTTAACAGAAAAGGTTATTGGGGAGCATGAATTACTTTTAAGTGTTAGACTACTTAGCAACATACTTATTCTTGGCAGAACTGTGAAAGAACACACGTTTCAACACCTCGAGGTGCCTGCTGTGTTGGAATTGAAGGCTTGCAATTATCTCTCAGTGATTGCCGACTCTGCCAAACTGGGCATCCAGTGTCCTAACAAGGAGAAATCAGGCCATCTGAAACATACCAGAGATCACTGCTGTGTTGGATCCCTAAATCAAAGGGTTTGAAGTGCTTTCTTTGGGTTTTGTGGCTCCTGTGGGAGATTTCACTGACTTCTTCGTTATCAGAGTAAAGCTGGGACATTCAGTTCCAGGAAGGAAAAAGGTAAAGTACACCTGGAGCCGATTCCTACTGTTCTGCCACCTCCCGGAAGCCCCTGTCTTGTCCTCATTGATTCTGTGATGCCTTTCAGATGCTAACTTTCAGTCCAAGGGGAAACATGGGCACACCAGTAGCTTTCACTATTTGGGATTTTTCTGTCCTCTTCTCAGGTTAATATCCCCGGCCAAAAACTTTCCATCACAGAAAAATATGTGGGGTAGCCTTTGAATTACAGCATAATAACAATTCATATGCATGTATATATAGCCATGTTTAATTAGATCCCAAATTAAGCATTGCTATATATTGGACAGTCATCATAGCAGCCTATGCAATTCTAGTATGTAACACAGAAATTCAGGTGCACCTTCCTGCAAACACCATATTTAGGAGAGTTAAATTATTCCCGGGGAGGACATCAGGAAAACCTAGGATTCCGAGAAGACAGGATATATTTCTGAGAGTGAGAAGTGACTCTATAGTTCTGTAAACAAGAGCTTGAGGTGCCTTCCCCACAGCCATGGAGGTAAATATCACCTACATTGCATTAGATCACTTTCCACCCTCTCAGTGTATAAGTTGAGCATTGTGTTGGTAGCATGAAACAGACACTAGAAATATGAGCTGCCTCCCAAGGAAGAAATTTAATTCTTCGTGTAAAATAAATGCAGGAACAAGAAGTCCAAGGCTGCTAAGTTATCTCTGCAGAGTCCTCCCCTTACCGTTCCACCATCTTCTGCATGTGGCTTCTGTCCTCAAGGTCACCTTCTGTCCAATACAGATAGCTACTGGACACCCAGACATGGCATCTACATTCCAACATGGAAAGAAGGAAAGATAGACGGGAATATCCGATTTTACTTAACAGCTTGAAATTTTTTAAAGAAGCTTCCCTGAAAATCCTTACCAAAAGCTTCTACTTAATACTACTTGCCAGAATGTACTCACATATCTATATCTGGCCACAAGGGATGCTAAGAAGTGCAGTCTGTTAGCTGGGCACATTTCTGATTCCAATTAGTTTGGGGCTCAAAAATGAGTAGAGAATGGATATTCAGGGACCAACTAGCCAAATCTGCTGTCCTAGGTTAGGGATATGAGAGGGGGAGATGTCACAATGAGCTGACAATGAACCAATAGAGATGATAAAGGGAGAGGGAAGAAGAGTCAGGTTAGGCACCAGTATCCTAAAATTTTTGCTGAAGACTGGAAGAAATCAGAAGTCATTTGTGGAATGATGTAATTAGAAGTTCAAGATACTTTCTGGCAGGCACCGAGCCACAGAAACAACTGGCACAAGTGCCACAAGACTGGGGGCAAGAGAAAGTCCTACCACAAAAAGCAAAAATATGAGCTGGGTGCCCTGCTGCCAGCACTAAGATTGGCCCCCCGCCTCATACTAGTACACACAGCCCAAGAAATATTGAGCCTTGAGGCTGGACGTAGGCAAATTCTGGGGCTCAGAGTGCTGTACGTGCAACACAAGGATTGCTGATGACTACAATGCATCCAACAATGAACTGGGCCACCCCAAGAGCCTAGTGCAGACCTGCAATGTGCTCACTGACAGCACGGTACCAGCAGTGGTACGAGTCCCACTGGGCATGGCCCCTGGGCCACAAGAAGGGGGCCAAGCCAACTTCTGAGGAGGAAGAGATTTTAAACTAAACACACTAAAAGAAAATTCAGAAGAAATATAACGAAAGGAAAAGGAATGCCCAGTGTAGCAGTCTGCTCAAGGAGCAGTTGCAGCAGGCAAGCTTCTGAGTACATCCCCACGAGACCAGGCCAACGTGGCTGCACAGGTGGCTGTGTGCTGGAGGGCAAGGATCTGGGGTTCTATCTGAGGAAATTCAAGGCCCAGAAAGGCAAATAAATCCTCCTCCCTCCTACCTTAGCTCATGTAGAGGTGTTTATTGTTATAAAAAACAAACAAACAAAAAACCCAACAACAACAAAGAAGTTCAAGATTTAGGACAAGAAAAGTAAAAGAGAAACTGTAAATACTACTTTCTGATTTTGAAAATCTGCCCAGGAAGAGAGCTGTAGGCAAATCTATGTCAGTATTTTGTGCCCAAATAACAGAAACTTTCAATCAATTCCAAGCATAAGTTCCATGCCTCCACATCCAGTTGAAGATTCTGTTCTCAGAGTCTTTACCTGGCCTGGACCCTGTTCACTGCAAATAGAAGAGATAGTTGCACACATATCTCTTTTTGACTTTCTAAGCTCTGACATTGCAGACCACACTAGGCCATGCTATGATGCTGAAATGGATTTTTGGACTGGAACCTGGATTCTTTGTCCACTAGAGCTGAAGAATGAATCCACAGAGAGTAGTATAGTAAAGGTGGAGATTTATTGAAGAACAAGTACAGACTCCCACATGGGGAGAGGAAAAGAGTCCCCCAGAATGCACTCCCACATGGGGAGGAGGAAAGGGACCCACTGAGTCCCTTTTCCCTATGGCTTAGAAAGGCTGCAGATCCTGGTGACTTGATATCCTCTCTGATTGGTCACTATTCCCTTAGATTGGTTACTATAGTAACTTCTGAACTCAAAGGTCAAACTCCACATGGGACATGTGATGTCCTCTTCCCTCATTGTTCTTTTCTTTCTGGCTTTCTTCCTTCTTCTTTATTTTGTAAAAATAGACCTTTTTGGCTATTTACAGCTCCCCTGTCTTATGTAAATGCAACTGTTACCTTTCCCTGCACCTGGCTTCTTGTGTTATAGAGATGTACCTTCTCCCAATCTGTAGCCCTGTGTTTTTTCATGGACATTGTTCCACTTCTATGGGAACGTATGCACAGGTGACCCAGAGCACCTCATTTGGATATACCAATATGGACGTCAAAGGGTACTTACTATTAATTAATCAGGCTGAGCTTAACCAAAACTAAAAAGAGAGAAGACACAGGGAACAAACAATGCAAGAATCACACAGGTTTATTTACCAGAGAGCTGACGGGTTTCAGTCCTTGGCAGGCCACCCGGAGATACTCACTGACAGAGACACATGGAGGTCGTCAAGTATGCAGCTGCAGAATGCTCGGTCTCTTGACACGAAGAGAGGCCTCTAACAGTCTGGGCTCAGAAGCAGAGCAGGAACGGCAGTTTCCAGGGGCAAAGGAGAGCGTCTTGTCTGTGGAGGGCAGACAAGCATCTAACTGCTGCTGTGAGAATCCTTCTTTTATGCCCGATGGGTGGGCTTCTTCAGTGTCTCATATCAGTGTGCTCCGGTGGCCTTCTGGGCTTATCAGGATACACACGCAGGAAGTTACAAGTTATTTGTCAGGCGTTAACATGCAGGGAGTTACAAGTTGTTTGTCAGGAGTTACACGCAGGGAGTTACAAGTTACTTATCAGGGTCTCACACACACACACACACACACAAATTAAGTTCCTCTTCTAAGTAAAGTTTAAAATTCACTCTAATAAAAAAATGGAATTTGATTATACTAACTAAACTTATTACTATAACAGACCCTCATTCTAAAAATTCCCTAATCCTGCCTATATTCCCCTAAAATTCCTGTTTCAATGTCAGAGTAAAGTGTCAGGTTCTACAAGGAGAGAACAAAGTAGCTCTATACAGAGGACTTCTGGATCAGAGAAAGAGCTGCTAGAGGGAATCCCACCCCATCTGGAATGTAATGGGAGTGTTGCAGAAGACCAGAGAAAAACCAAGCAACACTTTAGAGAAAAGGAGTTACACTGTTTATTATGCTGGCAGACTCAGCAGAATAACTTCCCAAATCTGAGTAAAGTAACAAGCAGGGGGCTTCTGTTTTATATCTTTCTGGGGTCTTTGTCCCTCAAATTTGGATTATGCTTCCAGTCCCTTCTTGGGCTTTGCAAAAAGGCCCCAGGTGTTGGGGGTCTTGAGACCATATCTGATGGTCTGGCCTGGCACCAGCATTAATAACCCCTGCCCTCCAGGCTGTGCATTGTTCAGAGTTTATGGCCTCTGTATTTAGGTAACAGGTTTTGCAAGGCCAGTTTCTGGGAAAGAGGCAGTGACTTAATTATAGGTTATCAAGAATGTACACTGGGCTTGCTGGCACAGATTCAGATTGCCAGCCCCCCAAATATCAGGGTTACGTTGGAATTAGCCTTTTTAGCCTTCTCAGGAGAGTCAAGGTGCAAGAGGAAAATAGATCTGAACAAGTTAAGGAAGTTTGCTAGAGTGAGGACAGACTTTCATGTACAGGAATATTTAGAAGGAAAACTATTCTCATTGAGAGCATTGAACAAGAATATAAACTGCTTTCTGGGGAGAACCAGGAGCCTTTGACTCCAATGCACCAAGTAATTATCACACTGAGTAAGGTGGCGAGGCGGGGTGTGATCTGTAAGGAGGTGCCATGTGCCTGCCTAGGGGCTAGATCTCAAGCCCCACTGCAGAAGCTCCGATCTGCCAGACAAAGCAAGGAAAACTGGGACCAAAGGAATGAGGGGAAATGACTCTGGGAGAGGGCTTTCTACCAGCAATAGGTCTGGGGAAATAACACAAGGTGGACGGAAAGAGGGCTACCTGGCAGGCCTGAGACGCTCAACAACTGAAAGTAACCACTGAGGCATTCTGGTTAGAAATTTCCTAACTGAACAGGTTAGAATGGGAAGTCATGTCTTAAGACCTATATGATTAATCTTCAACTTCATCGAGCCCTATCCATTGTTTTTGTCCATCTAGGGTAACATACTTAAAATGTCAGAATGATCTCTTCTCCAGCCCTCTAGAGACAAACACCCTGGTATCAGGACACAACCACCCCAACATAGCTCATTTCTCTCTCTTATCTGCGTGCCTCTGTAAACTATGTATGTTGAATATTAACTATCTTGTACGCACCAATATAAAAGGAATATGTATCTTTCCATTTTATTTTTTTACTCAATCTAGAGATTTCCCACTCTACTGTCTCTACCCTCTTAATCTACTGCCAGTGGATTTCATGTAACTTTCCTTACATCTTCTCCTTTGATTCTAATGTATAAAATAGACTGCACAACTGCTATTCCTGGGAGCATTTTTCCAATCCTTTGAGATTTTGCTTCTGGGTCTGGCCTTCAAGCTTTGGCTCAAATAAGCTCTTTAAACTTAGATTTAAAAATTCTTTAGATTTAAAATTTCTTTTTTTGATGGTAATGATACCAAATTTTTGGACTGGAACCCGGATTCTTTGTCCACCAGAATCAAAGAATGAATCCATGGACAGAAAGTGGTATAGCAAAGGTAGAGATTTATTGAAGAACAAGTATTGACTCTCACGTGGGGAGAGGGAAGAGTCCCACAAAATGGACTCCCAAGTAGGGAAGGGGAAAAGGGTCCCACTGACTTCCTTTTCCCTAGGGTTTATAAAGGCTGCAGTTCCTGTGTACTGATATCCCCTCTGATTGGTCAATATTTCCCTTCGAATTGGTTATGATAGTGATTCCTAAGGCCCTCCTCCCTCATAGTCCTTCCATTCTCTGGGCTTTCTTCTTTTCCATCTGAATGAAGGGCTTCCTTCTCTTTATTTTGTAAATATAGACCTTTCTTGGCTACTTCCAGTTCCATGGACCCCAATTATAAAAAATCCCTAAGCCTGCCTATGTTCCCTCAAAATTCCTGTTTCAGTAACTATCCTCAAAGAGAGCAATTAGTTCCCCTCGCCTGACCCTTGGAGACCCTGTGGGGAACACCACTAACTGTCTTATGTCGCTTTGAGAGGGGAAGCTGCTGTCCTGGAGAAACTGATTCCATTCTTTCCCACTTTCTACGAAAGCTGAATATCTAGAGAACTACATATTATTTTGCAGGGGTACGCTTTTCCAGGAGGTATGGGGGGATGTTGTTTTGAGATACTTCACCATGTCTGTTTGTTTCCTTCCTAGTAATTCATTTCATGCTCCCCTCTTCTTGATGTGGAGTAGTTGTGCCCAGTGCATCTGGAGAAAAATGTGATCAGAATCTTTCTCCATTGGGGGAGCACTTAGAAAATATTCTGGAGGGTAGACGAGGAGGAAAGGCAAAGAGGGTAGAGATAAGAGAAGAGATGGTTTGGGGTTCTGCTTACAGAAGCGGATATAAAGAGGCCACACGGACAAGAACAAAATGTGCCATGGAACAGAGCCACCCATGAGACATTGCTTTCAACCCAGAGGTTGTAGGGGAATTGAGTCAGCACATGGCCAACCGCCCAGCCTCAGTAAGGACCATGCACATAGAGGTTGCACTGGATATACCAACTTTTATTCCTCCCGGCATTGGAGAGGGTTTCCCTTTGCAGTGACTAGATGCCGATGGAGAGTTCCTATGCTATGAGGTTGGTGACAGGACATTGCATTCTAGACAAGGCAGCAGAATCACCTCCCCCCTCATCTGCCTTCTTCTCTACTTACCCAGCCACATTTGACCCCGCACTACCTCTTTCTTCCCTGACTGCGTGGTTCTCCCTTCTTCCCCACAGCTGTCCCACTGTCCAAACACTCCTCTCACCTGCCTGCTTGCCCCTGCCACTACCTCCTCTAAGCACACACGTTTAAATTGTACTCATCCTTCAGCTCTCAGCTGACGCAGCATGTCATTGAGGAAACCCTTTTTGAAATCTTAAGAGCAGTTAGATTCTTAAATATATTCATACTTAAGTTGTCATTCCTAAAAATGTATATGCCAGATGGTAATTATGCATAAATTAATATTAGTGTGATTATCTGATCAACATCCCTCCATTCTATTGGCTCTAAACACACTGAGGACAAGGATTTTGTTTTTGCCATTATATCATCAGCACTCCACATAATGCATGGCAAACAGTAGGTTCCCAATAAATATTTTGTGAATAAGTATATGAGTTCTCATCTAATAATGCCATCTATGGCATATAATAGGTGGTTTTACACATATGCAAACACACACGTATCTCTTAAGTAAATATATAAACTAAACAAGTTCGAATGTGTTAAGTAAGTGAATTTATAAATGAATTATTTAGGATACTATGTAGTACAGTGGAATGAAGATGAATACTCCAGTCAGGCAGGTTAGGATTAACTGCAGTTCTTCAACTAACTGTCCGAGTTTGGGCAAGTTACCTGACCTCTCTGAACCTCAGTTTCCTCATTTGAGGAAAATAATAAAAACTCTGAATTTGGTTGTAAAATTTAAATTGGATAATGGATAAAAGCTTTCTAGCCCAGTGCATAGTATGTAGTAAGCTCTAAATAAATGGTTGCTATTGACACGATTGAATTTGTATGCCACATGTGTTAGTTAAATTAGGATACAGAGCTCAGTTAAGTTGAATTCTATACACAATATTTCTGGATACATAATATGAATCTGATGGATAGTGTAGAAAAAGTAAAGGAATAAATTCATTTAGAATGACTTGAGAATTGGATTGTGAACAATTTATGTTTTGAGTATGCTAGGACAATTTAGAATCCTGCCACTAGGTGTCGATAAATACACACTGTAGAAACAAGGCCTAGGATACCTGGATTCTGATTGTGCTGTTAATTCTTGTATAAGAAATATTAGGGCACTACAACTATTTATTACTAAAATAATGTTCTCAGTTATTCAAAAATTTTCAACTATCTAGGAGTATTTATCAAGTAAATCAAACTTTTACACTCTTCCTTTTTCTTTTTTCTTTCTCCCCCTTCCCTTCCTTCCTTCCTTCCTTCCTTCCTTCCTTCCTTCCTTCCTTCCTTCCTTCCTTCCCTCCTTCCTTCCTTCCTTTCACAGGAAAGAAAGAGCAAGGCCTTCACTTTAGCTCTCATGATAATTTTACAAGGCATGCAGACACATAAACACTATAGCTCCATTGCCTTCAGATTGCATCAACCCAAATAACTGTTTAAGGGCCATTCCACCTCTTTCACACTGGTTCAACTTTCTTGACCTTTCTTCCCAGTCCATCCATAATTCAGATTTCTCCTATTACAGGAACTTTATCCAGACCCTATGGGAATTCTACCTATCCCTCCCTACTCCATTTATTTCCCTGGACATCTGTGTGAATACATTTCTTTTTTTGCATTTCTATTTAGAATTCATCTTTTAAAATGTCTTATTTTATTCATCCTTCACAGATGGGATCCCATGTTACATCCTCTATTAGTTTACTAGGGCAGCCATTACGAAGTACCACAGACTGGGTGGCTTACACACAGAGACTTATTTTCTCACAGTCCTGGAGGCTATAAGTTCAAGACCAAGGTGTTAGTGGGTTGGCATCTTCTGAGATTTCTCTCCTTGATTTGTAGATGGTCATCTTCCTCCTGTATCTTCACATTGTGCTTTCTCTGAACATGTCTGTGTTCAAAGTTCCTCTTCTTATAAGGACACCAATTATATTGGATTAAGGCTCACCCTAATGACCTCATTTTAACCGAATTTCCTTTTTAACTACCTTATGTCCAACTACAGTCACATTCTGAGGTACAGGGGGTTAAGAATTCAACATATGGATTTTAAGGGAACACAATTCATCCTATAACATAAGCCCTTACAGCACCATAGAATTTCTCAACACACTTACCATAACTGTAATTATTTCAGTGCACAAGACATTTTAAAATGTCTATTACCTACCTGTATGCTATAAGTTTCCAGAAGGGCAAGAATAAGGTCTGTTTGGTTGAAAATGTAACCTTAATATCCGCAAATGTGCCCGTTGCCTAGTACATAGTAGGTTATCTTCTTTGCATTGTTAATAATATCCTCCTCTTTATTATTATTTCCTACATAACTCTAGTGTTCAGCACAAGTGGTTGAGTAAATATTTAGGTAAAGACATTTCATAACTGGCATTTTTCTTTAAACGAATTACTTATTCTATTCAGCATGCCAACCCACTGATGTGACCATCCCTCCCGGGCCACATATTTGCAATAGCAAAAAGAGGAAAGATGTCCCATACAGTCAGGTGTGCTTCATATGGCAAATTAGTCTCAGCTCAGGTTTAATCTGCTGTACTTCCAATGGCTTATTAATTGTACCAGCTGTGCTAGTTTATGAACACAGGTGTCCTACGGAGCCATATCTAGTACCGCTCTTGTTCCCAGACACTGGAGCCTCTGGCCTGACCTGCATTGTTCCTCTGCCGGCTGTACCTGTCACTGGAAGGGAGGAGTCTAGGGAGCAAGGGTACATGCAACATGATCATTTGTTACCTAAATTCCCCTTCTTTCTAGACCTTCCTCTAGATCAGTGGTTCTCAACCGTCCTCATGCCGCGACCCTTTAATACAGTTCCTCATGTTGTGGTGACCCCCAACCTTAGATGTTGCTACTTCATAACTGTAATTTTGCTAATGTTATGAATTGTAATGTAAATATCTGATATGCAGGTTGTATTTTCATTGTTACAAATTAAACATAATTAAAGCATAGTGATTAATGACAAAAACAATATGTAATTATATATGTGTTTTCCGATGGTCTTAGGCGACCCCTGTGAAAGGGTCGTTCGGCCCCCAAAGGGGTCTCGACCCACAGGTTGAGAACTCGGGACTCTGACGTGCTAAAATTGCCCTGAGATTGCTTCTGGAACTTGCATGGGAGCCTCCCCAGACCCATTCTACTGAAAGCATCCAGGGCCAAGAGATGGCAGGAGAATCCTCATGGTGTGGAACAGAGCCAGGTATGGAATGAAAGTGGGGGGGGAGGGGCAGAACATGGATCAGGGGTCCCATTTTGATCTCTTCGCTCTATCCCCCCCAAATATAGGAGCAGGCCTGGATGTCTTTGCATATTTTTACTCTAATATCTTACATAATACATTACACTAAAATCCATAGAAAAGTTTCCCAAGACTTCACCATGGGAAATCTTATGCCTCTATGGAGTCACAGCTATTGAACATATGGGATGCCTAGAGTCAGTCAGGCTTAAGCCTGACTCCAAAATCTACCACTGACAGATCTACACTATTTGTGTGATTTTTGACAAGCTGCTTAAACTTTCCTAGCTCAGTCTCTCCAACTGAAAAATGGATTTGGGGGAACTTAAATACAATGATGTATTTGTGACAAAATCTTGAGGGATGTTGACTATTGCCCTGGAATTGTTTTCTAGGACCCAAGGCTGAGAAATAAGAGGTATTATGTATTCCACATTCAAAGGAAACAGCAGTTAACCAACAATTGGGCCTGGATATCTCCCACAGAGCATATAGAGAGATAGCCAAGCCCTCACTTGTCACCCTGTCATCTCCCCAACCCTCTCCCTCAGTGCCTGTCAGCAGAATCCTGGCAAGAGTAATTAAAGAGAAATGAGAATTGCAAGAAGATGTAAAATATAGCAAGTGAAAAATTCATACACAGCATAAAGGCACTAGGAGAAACACTAGTAATGAAATATAGAAAATGGTAGACCTGGTATTCTTAATGAGTCATAAGGTAAATGGCAGCAATAGGCAATGTTCGCATTTAAAGCTTAATTATTTACTGGCTATTGTATCCATAACATACGCTTTCCTTTTAATCATGCTGGGCACATGCACTTTGAGAAGTGAGGTCCAGTTTTTAGCCTGAGAAAAGGTGAAGATCTCATCAACCACCCAGGGAATTTCATGTAAAAGTGACTAAAGGAAGCAGGACTCAATGAGGGGAAGATGGGAGAAGAAGGATAAAAACAATTTCCTTTCCCTTCTTCAAGTCTGAAACTATAAATTTTCCTTGTTGTCCAGTCTTTTGAAAAGACAACATTAGAGGAATTAAATTTCTAGAGCAGTGGCAGGATTTGGGTCAACAATACATAACTGTTAACCAGAAGTATGCTCTGAACATCTGAAAGAACCTTTATCCCCAACTGGTTACAGGGAGTTTAATCAAGAAGGACACATCCAGTCTTAGGAAGGGTGGCCAAAGGAAGACTGGCTATACCTTTGTATCTGTCCTGGAAAATTGCAGGCATGCCTCTTCAACCATGAAGCCAACTGATGAAGGGAGAGAAGTAGCAGAGGATAAAAAGAATTGGTTAAACTGAAATCAGATTCTGCTGTTGGAGAATTTTCTTCCTTCTTTGGTTTTAGATAGTTAAGTATGCCAAAGATATCAGGGGTCACAAAAGTTTATCTAGGCTGAGCTGAATGAGTTACTCCTTTTATTCAGTTTTATTCTTACTTCAGCAGTGAAGAGAGAGTATATTAATTCCTTTGAAAATGGTTGGGATAGAAGAAATTATTTTTTTAAGCAAATAGCTATAATTTTCTAGTAGAAAATATTTGATCAGATAGGACTGTCTTAACGCTCCAGATTTCCACCGGCCAAAAATTGTTTTTCTTCTTGGAGGGCTTTGGCAGGTTTTCTCTCCCTAGGAAATGAGTTGGAAAACATTGGTGAGACTTCAAAGCAATGGCTCAAAGTTATCTTCTGATTTATGAAATGACTATTTCCGTCACTTATCAGAACACAAAGTCCTTCCTGTGGAATTGCCATCCTAGTATGTAAATAGAATCAGGGCGCTGCTGGTTATCATATTCACTGTGGGAAACAACCCTACCCAAAATCCATACCAGAATGACAGGAGCTTTTTAAAGCTGTGTGAGCTATGGGAGGATGCTTGATGAATGTAAAATTTTGGAGATTGGAAAACACAACCTTATTTTCCTTAATTTATGCTCAGTGTTATATTTTTCAAAATTAGGGCATTAGTTCCCATTCTAAAGTTTATTTTGATTTCCCCCATGTTTCAATTTCCCTCACTGTCAGTTAAGTGAGAGTCAAGAGCAATGGGTCTCATTTTGATTGTGCCTGTGTCTCATTATCTGAGCTTGAGAAAGTCACAGAATCTCTGTAGAATCATAGGCCAGAAAACCTAATAGCAATAAAACATAAATAAATAAATTTGAAAAGTCTAGTTGCTGCCATAACCACATAAAGTGACTATAATTCTCTCTTCATTTCTGGCCCACAATCTTTTTTCTAATCTCCACAAAACCTAATCTCCAGGTCACTGCATTATTTGATAAGACCATTCTATGTAAATGGAGCATTGTTTCCTTTCTATACACTACATTGTCAGCCATGTGTTCCTGCAGATCAATTCTGATCACTGTGCTGAAATTGCAAGGTCCCCTACTCACTCATCTTGGCAAACCATGTCTTAGAAAGGGACATTTTTAATAAACACTTATTTTTGTGGATTTTTAAAATGTTTAGTTCAGATACTTTTGAATGACTTTATTTACAAATTACAGTTAAATGGGGATCTTGTATGTAAAACCATTAATGTAATATCTGATTTATATAAAACTCTCAATAAAAAGGTGGCCATTATTATATTTGACACTGCTGCCCATAGCTTACATTTATAAAATGGTTGTATTTTATGATATTTTATTGCATATTATCTCATTTACTCTTGTGAAGCAGGTATCAGTGGGATTCCTTTATTGTTGAGAAAAATTAAAACTGAGTGGCTATCAAAGTTTCTCAGACAAGATCACACAAGAAAAAGGCAGCAAATCCCACATTTGAATTCAGCTTTTCTGATTTCCGACTTTTACCACACAATTTTCCTCCGTGGCAACCAGTTTGCATTTCTCTGTGCACTATGTCATAATATCCTAATTTCTTTACCCACATGTATGAGTTCATTATGGCCTAAATGTGGAACCTATCTCCTTTTAGCCTAGGGAACTTTGAGGAGCCCCAGTTAGTGACTGACGTGTTGGGGACTTCTTGTGTTGTCTTGAAGTTCCTGTAAGAAGAGGACATGCGGACTCACAAAGGGAATGTAGGTTGTGATGCACAGAGGAAAGACCACATGAGTTCACAGCAAGAAGGCGACCATCTGCAAGCCAGGGAGGAAGGCCTTACAGAAACCAACACTGCCGACACCTTGATCTCATACTTCTAGTCTTTATAACTGTGAGAAAATAAACTTCTGTTGTTTAAGTCACCCGGTCAGTGACATTTGGTTGTGGAAGCCCTAGCAAACTAAGGCACCATCTTCCTGAGGAGGAGCCCTAACTTGAAATCACCTGTTTTCTGGGTTATCCTTCCTGCTGCCTCTCTGCCTGTCTGCCTAGGTGGATCCCTAACTCCACACTCCCAACTGTGCCTCTTTCTCCCCTGGCTTTATCTGACTAGCTAGACCTTTCCAATGGGAAAAACATACCTGACTCCTCTGACGCCAGCTGTGGTTTTCACTACACTGTTGTCTGCAGATGTGGTGGGAGGCTTTGCCTGCCCTTTGGTAAGAGATGCATATGCAGTTCCCCATCCCCCACCACTCACACTCCCAGCCTCCCTGAACTCCTCCTGAATTCTGGGTAAGCTGTGCTGTCTTTCACCTCTAGCCTGATTCAGTACACACTCTTCTTGTAATTGCTGTCTACTCTGCCTTCCTTTTCCCTGGCCAATTCCTATCAACCCTTCAAATCTCTACTTAGAAATAACTTCTTTGAGAAGCTTTTTCTGACCTCACAAGAGTGAATTATCCCCTTTACATGTTCTCCCATACCACCCAACTCTTACATCTTGATATATAATAGTTCAATGGTTCTCAAACTTGAGCATGTATCACAGTCAACCACAGGGCTTGTTAAAACAAAGACTGCTGGGCCCCAACTCAGAGTTTCTGATTCAGTACATTTGAGAGGGTCTCAAAAACTTGCACTTTTTAACAAGTTCCCTGATAATAAAGATATCATTGGTACTGAGACCACACTCTGAGAACAACTTCTGTAAATATATGGCCTGACTCCTTCAATTGACCTCCCCCATTTTACCATCTATAAATTGTATACTCTTTAAGGGTTAGAACTTTGTCTTTCAAATCACTGTGTGCCAAAAATTTTGCACAGTGCCAGGAGCATGATAGATACTCAACAAATTATTGTTTAAGATATAAATGAGTAAAAGTGGGAATTCATTACATCAAAAGAATACTTTTTAAAATAAGAGCATGCTCAAGAAGATTTTGTCATACGAAGGATAACTTAAAAGACATAAACAGGAGCATCAGTATTCATTTAGAAAGGGCTGTGTCTAAAACCATAATGCTGTTTACACTGCTTGGTATACACAGAAAACTGTTTTATAGGGACTTTGGCTAGGGTTAATTTGCCTCAGAGAAATGTTGTAAAATGTATCGCTGAAAAAGAGAAATGTTTAAAAAATGTGAAAATGAGGCGTAAGGAAAACTGGTCATTATCTAATGAATGCAGAAGGGAGCTAGGAAGCAAATACAAAACAGAGGAGCTTCCAAAACCCATGACTCCTCTGCTGGTAAAACTTCAAATCGCAAATCAGGGTCTAGAAGACAGAATAAATAAAACCAAAAGGCATAGACTTGCTCAGGAGGTGGCGTGTCACTCTGAAACATGGCTGCAGAAGCAGAAACAGCTGCACTCCCTTCGGGCTCAGTTGCTTTACAACAGTGATTTTACTAGAGATTTAATGTGCCCTGCAGCCTCCAAGCCTCCCTCCCAACCTCCACTTCATGGTTCCATCAACCCATTATGGCAGGGAGCACAATGTGGGGACCCAGCGGCTGCACATCTTAGATTCAGTTGCAGCTACATCAATGTCAGTGCTCTGGGACCACTGAGAAAGAAAAAGTAGCGGCTGCTCTGGCCCATGTGGCACAGTTGGTTGAACATCCTCCGATGCACCAAAAGTTTGCCAATTCGATTCCCAGTCAGGGCACATGCCTGGGTTGCAACCTCAATCTCCAGTAGGGGGTATGCAGGAGGCAGCTAGCCTATCAATGATTCTCCCTCTTGCTCTCCCTTCCCCATGCTCTCTCTCTAAAACCAACAAAAATATATTTTTAAAAAATAAAATAAAGAAGAAGTAGTGGTGATTTGTCAGCTCCCCCAGCCCTCTTTCCAATATTTTTCTTTGACTTTCATGAAATGGCAAGACAATCAAGGAAAGAGCCCCATTTTGCTGACTAACTGGCTCACCAGCAATTTATGTTTCTACTAGAGGCCTGGTGCACAAAATTCTTGCACTTGGGGGTCTGAGGGTCCCTCAGCCCAGCCTGTGCCCTCTTGCAGTCCAGGAACCCTTGGGGGATGTTCGACTAATGGCTTAGGCCCGCTCCAGGCGATTTATGTTTCTACTAGAGGCCTGGTACATGAAATTCTTGCACTCAGGGGGGCGTCCCTCAGCCCAGCCTGTGCCTTCTTGCAGTCCAGGAGCTCTCGGGGGATGTCTGACTGATAACTTAGGGCCTAAGCCATTAGTCGGACATCCTTAGCCTCTCCCACCACCGCCGATGTGCTCACCAGCTGTGAGCCCAGCTTCTGACTGAGTGGCACCCCCCCTGTGGAAATGCACTGACCACCAGGGGGCAGCTCCTGCATTGAGCATCTGCCCCCTGGTGGTCAGTGTGTGTTATAGCAACAGGTCATTCTACTGTGGGGCCAAAACCTGCTCTCTGACATCCCAAGGGGTCCTGGATTGCAAGGGGGCGCAGGCCAGGCTGAGGGACCCCACTGGTGCACTGGGGAGGGACCGTGGCAGGGCTCCAGGGCATGTCCAGCCCATCTCACTCAGTCGCGATTGGCAGGACCTCAGTAGCAAGCTAACCCACTGGTCGAAGCATCTGCCCACTGATGGTCAGTGCACATTATAGCGAGTGGTTGGGCAGCTTTAGCCTATCATTAGTATATTACACTTTGATTAGTTGAACGGCTGACCGGCTGACCAGACACTTAGCATATTAGGCTTTTATTATATAGGATAGACTCAAAAGAGCAAAGCAACATCAGGTCTTGAACATCTGAGAGGGATGGAAAGGGTCTCCTCATGGGTTCACTGATCTGGTTGAGTTAATCCTTAACTCTCCAGGAAAAGGTGGGCAGTCAGGTTCATGTCTCTAGCAAAATGTTCTTTCTTGTCGTTCATTCTCAGTTTCTGAAAATCTAATCCAGCCTTCAGGCTGGTATCAGAGTGCTATCCGTCTAACATTCACACCTTATATCACCACTTTCCTCTTAAAAATTCTTCAGTGTTATCCTCTACTATAGCTAGGATGAGCACAGATCTCAGTTCAACAAGACATTCCTGGTTTACACTTTCACCAGGGTAATTAATAATAGCCTTTTCTCTTAAAAGTGCCCCGGGTTAGACTATCTGTGATTACCCTATCAATACCTGCACATTTGAGGCCCTTTATGAAAACTGGCTTCACCTCAGAGTCTGGTTTCATTTCATATCATTTTCATGGCTACAAGCCATACCTAATTATTTTCTCTGAATATTTTCCCTCATTGTCTTTACACCTTCAGTTCCCTCTGCCTGGATTGCCCTCTCCGCCCTACTCAACTGAACCATCAGCTATTAAATACCTACCTGTCCCCAGGTCTTAATTTAAAGGCTTCACAGTGTCTTTTCTGACTTAAGTATTCCTGTTCAGTGCCCCTATTGCACAGCAAATGTGCCTATTAAAGCACTGGACATTTTATTTTGTAAATGTCTCCACATTAATTTGTATACCAGTCATACATCATTCTCAAGGATACCAGTTATGTCTTTTCACCTTTACATGATATCTCAATGTTGGATGAGTGAATGAATATAAAGAATATGCCTAAAATGACCTAAGGGAAGTCAGGAATATCCAGTTCTGAGTGTTCTCCAAATCTCCCTTCAGTCCAGGTGCATAAACCAACAAGGAGCAACACAGCTACTGCAGGGCTTTGTCCAGGATCATCTTCATGTCTGCATCTCTTTTGGGACATGGTGTATCCCTTCTAACTGGGGAAAGCTCGATGTTCACTTCCTTTCATGAGCTTTTTTTTTAAAAAAAAATATGTTTTTATTGATTTCAGAGAGGAAGAGAGAGGGAGAGAGAGATAGAAACATCAATGAGAGAGACTCATTGATCGGCTGCCTCCTGTACACCCCCTACTGGGGATCGAGCCCACAACCGGGCATATGCCCTTGACCAGAATCGAACCTGGGACCCTTCAGTCCGCAGGCCAATGCTCTATCTACTGAGCCAAATCGGCTAGGGCCTTGCATGAGCTTTTAACTCACAATCTTTCTTATTGCCTAAGTTAGTCAATTTAACCTTATCAGTACTTCAGTGTACTTAGCTTTTTCTTCCTCCTGGAAATAACCAAAAGAAAAGTTCCTTCTACTAGTAAGTGTTGGGGGTGACTCTCTGAGCAGCCTTCCTGTCTTGCTCTCCAAGTTGGATGAACTGCACTAGCTTTGGGCTATGAGTATACTGTATGGTGACAGCATAACTCAAGAACTGAAGCCCTATTTGTGAGCATATAGTTTGACTCCGGATACTTCTGAGAAATAATAATTTGAAGAAAAGATCAAGTGCAAGAGGGGAGCTCTAAAATGTACTCATTCGGGGTATTTCATTTATCTTCCAGATTCTTTAGTTCTAAGTGTATTCTGCAAATTATAACACAGGGTGAAAGATTGGAGATCAACATGAGTAAATATCTTACATTTCTTAGCCGTTAGTATGTGGAATGCCCACACCTTGCATATTTCTGTCATAAAGTGCGTCTATGATTTCCCATGTTGTCTCATTGCCTTCTAATACCAATGACTACATCGAAAGCAAAGTTTACAAAAAGCCTGGGATGATTTTAATGAAGAAGATTTAGCCCCAGAGGTTAATGGGGTTGTCCATTGTGTTAAAAGCAATGCCTCTCGATGGTGACAAAGTAATACTCAACAGCTTTCAAGCCCACTCATCCGTCATCAATTTGGATTGTATTTTGCTACTGATGTAAAGTTTAAAAAGAGTCCTCCACAGAGCATCATGACTCCCTTTCCCACTGGCACATGTCAGCCAACATCTGGGCACTGCAGCTGTGAGGTTTTCAAGACGCCTGTGCAAATGCCCACTTTTCAGGGGTAATTTGATGAGCAGCACATGTGCTCATTTGAAGGATGCACTCTGGCCCCACAGACACTGGTCATAGTGTGATGGGTCTTATAACATATTCAATCATGTGTTTTATTATTTTAATAAAAGGAAGCAGAGCACTGACATTTTAGTAAGTAAATGAAGGAACAAGACTGGACCTTGCCATGGACTTTAGTACTCAGACCCAAATGAAAAACAGATTGGTTAACAAAGGGCTTTTCCAAGACTTATCTAAGTCATTATGTGTCAAGACAAACTACATTTGTCCTAGTTTTAATGACTCCACAGCAGGACAAAGAGGTGTTCCAGCCAAACCCCCCCAAAAAAAGTGTTAAGTGATTTCACAGCATTTTTCCAATAGTCTTGTGGTCTTGTGTTTGAAATGGGCATTTAAAAGCATTCTTTTGTAGGTCTGTCAGTAGTAAGCAACAAATCATTCTCACTTAGAGATTATAGACTTTCAAAATGCATGAAAGGGGAAAGAGCTACCACTGGAAGGGTCAGCTGTAAATAAGATCCCCTAGGCAGCAGCTATGATAAAGACACTTAATGGTGCCTCTAAGTTCTTGCTTTCTGGTCACTTATTCCGGACATACTTTAAAGGGAAAAAGGAATCTTACCTAAGAGCCCTATAAGCTTTTGGATTTATAAAATTTACTAGAGGCCTACTGCACGAAATTCGTGCACGTGGGGGAAGGGGGTCCCTCAGCCTGGCCTGCTCCCTCTCACAATCCGAGACCCCTTAGAGGATGTCCGACTGCCGGTTTAGGCCCGATCCCACAGGGGCAGTCGGACATCCTTCTCACAATCTGAGACTGCTGGCTCTGAACCACTCACCTGCCTGCCTGTCTGATCGCCTCTAACCACTCTGCCTGCATGCCTGATTGCCCCTAACTGTTTGCCTGCATGTCTGATCACCCCTAACCGCCTCTGCCTTGCACCCCCCGCCCCCCAGCGGCTTCATCCAGAAGGACGTCTGGAATAATATCCAGAAGGTCGTTCGGCTGGCCGGTCTAATTAACATATTATGCTTTTATTATTATAGATAATTACATGACTGACATCCACGCCATACCCACTTCTGAATTGTTTACACCTTCGGATACGATGAATTTTTACATAATTATTTTAAATGCCAATAAAAATAATATTTAGCTGGTATTTACAGATTCCCTTGACTTGCTAAAATAATATGCTTTATTTGTACATCACTTCAAAGTTGTTTGCATTGTTTTGCACTACCTAAGTTTTTTCTCACCTTCTTTATATATGTTCTTCCAATATTTTCTGTAGTGTAAAAGCCATAAAGATAATCTTTCTTTTATTAGAAATACAGGGAATATTAAGATTTTGTTGTATTATCCTGAGATCTGTTATTATACTATCCAGTATTCTTTTTTTAAAATAAGTTTTTTTCAGATTTTTTAAAATCCTCAGCTAAGGACATGTTTATTGATTTTAGAGAGAGGGGAAAGAGGAGAGATAGAGGAAGAGAGAGAGAGAGAGAGAGAGAGAGATCAATGAGAGAGAGAAACAGCAATTGATTGTCTTCCAGTATGTACCCTGATGGGACCGATAAAAACCACAATCTAGATATGTACCCTGATTGAGAATTGAACTCACAACCTTTCAGTGTATGAGACAATGCTTCACCAAACTGAGCCACACTGTCCAGGTTCCAGTGCTCCTGTATTCACTTTTGAAAACATAATTGAGTTTATACTTACAATATAATATAAATACAATTACTTTCTCATTTTGGGAATCCATTTTAGAGTAAATATTAGCAATATACAATATATCTTTTAATAAAAGCCAGAACAATTAAGGCAGTACAAATTCCAATTATATGTTCTATTTTTATTTCATTTCTCTGATTAGACACATTTTCATTTTCCTTTATTTCATAGTTTAAACATTATTAATGACATCGATTTGTTTCTGAATGTTTTGTTAAAATAAAATATTCCTTTTTCCTATAGCATTTACCTGGTTTTAGTTAAAAGTTTCATTTATATAGTTTGTTTTAAAGTTGTTGTTTCAATTTGTAGACTTCACTGTATGTAGCCTGTACACTAAAATTTACAACTATCAGTGCACAAAGGTACCTTTCAGCTTACCTGTTTTCCCTAAACTTGCCCTTATGTCAACCTTGGATATTCTCATGTCATTCAAAATTTTGATTTACTACAAAGTGCTCAAAATTTTCTACAAAGGTACTTTCCTTTACCTGCTACTAATCTACTGACTTATGCATATGATTCTACTTTTTTCCCTCATGTTTGAAGGTTTTCATGTTAGTATTGCACAAAATGTCTGCTCAACTATTCACAAGATTGTTTAAAAGGCCAAGGGCCATGTGATAGGCAAATATTAGGCCTATTAAGGTGAAACTGTCAAATAAAAGAGTATTTGTACAGACTGACTTTGTACACAGTGGGCTCAACAAAGCTAATGTAAGTCACACAGGGGGTTTTCTCTGGGGCCATACATTAATCAGATTGAAATGATGACAAACCAGGAACAGAATGAATGTGTTCTGTGGTATGTTAAGACATCTTCCACACAGTTGTGTTCAGTAGCACAGCAACATATACACAGACACAAACACACACACCTGATAATGAATACTTTTAGAAAAAGTTGTCATATTTTCAATTTAACCTAAACAGAGGAAGAAAAAAGAATTCTATATTCACTCCTAGATCTGCAAGTCTAGAAGATGGGGGAGAAGTGTTTAGGGGAGTGAGGTAGGCTTGGCCTGAGTTGAGTCTACACAAAGGGAGAATTAAAACAAAATTTGAAAGCACTGCATCCATGAGGTGAGAAGAAAGCAGGAGATGCCAGAGGTACCCATGACAAACTTGGTCCACTTCACAGTTTTGCAAAGGACACAAGAAACTCTGTTATCCTTGGTTTTTGAGTTATGCAAAGAAAGAATTCAGAGCCAAGAACTTTAGCGCAAGAAGTTTATTTAGCCTTTTAGAAAGAAAGTCACAGAGACAGAAGTGAGCCAGATGGGCTGCATGGACTCAGGAAACAAGTTACAGAGGCAAAAGAAGGGCCCTTTGGAGCTTAGGAAAAAGAAAGCAAAGGAAACGTGCCTAAGGAAAGAAGATAGGGAAAGGTGCAGGCATGTGCTAGAGAGAGGATAGAGGGAGGGAGGAGAGAGAGAGAGAGAGAGAGAGAGAGAGAGAGAGAGAGAGAGAGAGAAGTGAGCACACACTGGGTCTTTTGTGTTAGGTTTTTTAAATCTGTTTTCTAAAGGCAGGTATTTTAGGGGCGGTCTCGGGGAGGATCTCAGTAGAACATTCATCAGCTTTCCAGCTGTGTCCTTTCAGGGTCATGGCCTCTACTTACTGATAGGTGCTGGGGAGGTCATTAGTCATTGCATCTAATCCTAATGTCAGCATGGCATGGCTTGGTCTGGTTTTGCTGCTTTTCTGGGCCTGGAGCTGAAACACAACTGAGGCCTAGATGTTATCTCTAGTGACCAAAACTCTGTCTCTGTGGTCAACAGTCTGACACTTTGTTCCTAAGATTATTTGATGCTGATCAGAACCTCATTGTCCTAGTGGTGTAATGCTTAAGGGAATGGTCCTGCAAGGGAGAAGGAGGCTGATGGGTCAGTGTGCTGGATGGGGCCAGTTTGAATCAGCTATCTGAGTTTCCAAATTCCACTTGCTGAGGAATTTTCCTGGCTTATTACTACCCTGCTTTAATTCTAAGAGAATATCTACTTCACCATAGAAGAAATATAACTTGGCCGGTTATAATTTTGTCTGGCTTTTTGGCTCTATGCATTTGTAGGTATAAGTGGTAACACCCAGTTATTTCAACTAGTTCACATATAATATTGGAACAATTATCTATCAATTAGTAAACATGCACTTTCACAACTACTATCACAGTTAACAGGATCTTGTGTAGGTATTGAAAAATGAAATAAGCAGTGCTAAATGTTGGTATCTCTAGTCACTCAGTATCTCTTTATCCTCACAGAGCTTTATCTCTTTAGACATCTAGTAAGCACCCTTTCCATGGGTTGCCGCACCATGGAGGTGTAGCTGAGAGCAGACTTGAATATTTATCCTCTCACAAGTGTCTCGGTTCCTGCAGAAAACAAAACGTACACCATGAGGTTTATGACTAACTAAATGCTAACTAGAGAGGTTAAGATACGAAAGGAATAGAGGACTCTTTTTATTTTAGTTTATTTTTGTCTTTAAGGAGTTTAAGTACAAGCACATAGAAAGAACTGGAAATAAACATGAGTCTACAATTTTTATTATAATTATTAATTATCTTTTAAGCAGACTGGCATAAAATGAATGAATTGCTCAGACGACCAAGTTAGCAGTAAAAACACCTGGAACGAGGAAGTGAAAAAATAAAATGCAGGTTTTGAATAGAAAAAGTGCAAAGAGCTAATTTCTGCTGGGGTTCAACGTGGTATGCCCTAGCAAACAAGTCGGAATCGAGCTGGGTCTCTATTTATCAGATTCCTTTAATTTACTAAGACTGCATATTAAACTAAATTGTTAGCAGCTGCTTGTCTACAAAAACCTAGCTAAACTCCTGGGGGCTATTGTATAGCTGCCTTCTTAAAACATGTCTCAGTGTGCACCAAACTGATGTTAGAAAAGATAACTCTTCCCAAAGTACCTTATTTCAGCCTTTCAAATCCACCCTCAGAAACCCAGGGGCCACTTCCCCTGAACACTGTATTCTGTATTGCTTCAAGCAAGAAAGTTTTCTCCCCAAACTTCTCTGCGCTCCCTTCACTCTGGTAGAATTTTTTGTGAATTCCTGGGGCAATGCCCACCCTATACTTGCCCACCCTTGCACATGGAAGACCACAGCAAACCACTTCTGCAATTCCAGGCTTAGATCTTGAATCTATTTTTTTCTCTTGAAGGCTTCCAGTTTTCTCAATATGCCCATGATCCAGATTCTCTGTTAGCATATGACTAAAGGTCAGTTTGATAGCTTGCAACTAAAAGTAAAAAGGATTTTTCTTAAAACAAGCAAACAAACAACAAATGAGGTCACAGTCCAAGCTTGTGTAAGAAATATTGAAAAAAAAGTACAATTTGAAACATATTTTAAGAATTAGAGAAAGAGTTGTGTGTTTTTTTCCCTTTTCTTTTCAGAAAGAGGCCTCTCTTTCTGTTAGTAAATTTGATTTGATGTATAAAACTTCAGTTCAGCTTGGCTCTGCATCCTTTTGTCCAGTTCAGTAGATGAGTGTCAAAGTTAAGGGCATGACTTTCCCATTTGGCAACTTTCATTTCCTGATAATACTGGCTAATTAACAAATTATGTGTTGTAATGCTTTGTCACTTCAAGTGCATTTGGGAAAAATATTTCTTGTGCCTACTGAGTAATGGCTTAAATGAAAGAGCATGTTCAAAAGAATGCTTTATCTCCACACATTAAACACACTGAATATTTATGATTTTAATTGCTACACACCATGTGCACACTCGTTTGTACAATTATATACATTTTAAAATCGCAACGGGGAAAGGATGGCTGTATGACGGTAATTCATGAGCAAATCATTTAATATTTATGTTAACTCAAGATTGAAATTCTATTAAGAATTATTTGGGGAAAAGAAAACCTAGTATTCTCTATGTGGTAACTGGCATTTTTGCTCGGTTGTGAAATAACTAGATGCTATGGTGCATTTCTTTTGGCTAAAAGGGGAACATTGATTATTTCTTAGACTTGTCTGCCTTTTTACTACATGGATAATTCGAAACTGGAGAATGTGGTTCAATTTCTAAGCGTGTTGTTTACAAAAAAAAACAAAACAAAAAACCACAAGCTAGTGCAACGTGTATGAGGAGTTAAAGGAAAAATACCAAACATGCCGTGACATGCAAAATGTATTTGGCTGTTTGTTTTAACTACGCTACTTTCACTCTCCAGTCTGCCCTCTCCTAGACCAAGTGTTTTTGTGAGTGAAGCTAAAAATAGCCAGTCAACCCTAACAACTAGCTTCTGATTGGCTCGGTGCAAAGGCCACCCAGCCAATGAGAGCTTCTGGGAACGAAAGCAATTCTTTTGTGTGAGAGATGCTCGACCCACGTCAAAACAGCTCCGGGCTGTAGAAATGATTTTGGTTGAGATTTAACAAGGTAATAATGCATTTCAGCCCTCTGAAAGGTTTGAAGCAGAACAAAGGGGGTAGTGAAATCTACAAAACAAATGGAGCTCTCAGGCTTTCACGGGATGAAACATACTGGTGCCGTCTGCAAACCCAGAAAAGCAAGCGCGCTAGGATTTCTTTTTTTCTTGCTTGTTGAGATTTTACCTTCTTGTCCAAGTATTTTCTCTGCCCCAGGAAAACATCGTGAAAGACGTGACATCTGACTATGCACGAGTTTGTTATTATGCTGATTTGCTAATGAATGGAAAGCAACTTGTCCACGATTCCTTATTCCTTTAAATCTCAGGAAGAGAAAACAAAGACTTAGGTAGTAGGTAGGAAAGCTCCCGAAACCTTGGATTTTGGGTTCTGAGTATGAAAACAGCTCCTGTTCTCAAAGTAAAGGCAGTTCTTGTTTAATGCTGTGATATCTCTCACTAAAAGCAAAATAAAGCGGGACTTGCTTGCAAAAAACGCATTGAGGGTTTTTTGGCCATTGATAGGTTTTGGGCACTTGAGAGCATTAAGCCACTAGGGGTCACTGTTGCACAGCCAAGGAACCTCTTCGTATGTCTTTCCCTCTTTCATCTTAAATGAAAGAAGAAAGGGCTCGGTAGGTGCCTTTCAGGTAGGACAAAAGGGCAGTAAAGCGTCAGTGTTTGAAACCCTTAAAACATGGTTCATGGTCAGTCACTCTGAGACAAAGCATCTCATAACAATACAGATCATTTCTCATGGGACTGAAATGCTGTGCAGGGCAAGATGTTGCTACAGTAACCACTGGAAGTGTTACATAATACACAGCAGCTCATAAACCCTTCCTTGGCTTTAACCTCTCTTTATAGAACCGGTGATAATTCAAAGATGGTGTGACTTTTCATAGGCTCCCAGTTTTTAGGAAAGACAAGAAAGCACACACTTTGACCTCTGTATAGATTACCAAGTCCAGAACATTGTTGGCAAAGAAATAGAGATAAGTATATTATTTACATGTTTTCCTCCCGGAAAACTACAAGCTCAACACATTTTTGTCTTGAGTTTAATTTTTATGATAAATGATTGGTGAGTGAAACCTTAATTAATTCTTGGCGTGCATAAAGAGACCTAAGAAAATCGAACACCTCAGTACAATGGAATCGCACTCTTATTGTGTGATCAGGTGTAATCAAGGAGCAATATTTCTTTAAGAGTTACCTGTTTAAGGAAAGACAGATTCTGTCATAAAATGTGGCATTTGCTAATTATTGGTCCCGACTGAATTTATGAGCCTGTAATAAAACTTTTGCAGTAAAACATAGATTGGGTGGGGGAAGGAAAATTGCTGAGAGGAGTATCGTGTTCACCTAACAAATAAACCAGAATGGGAGTACCATGTTTTTTGTTTTCATTTTTTTTCCTGACTGTTCTGACAATAGTTTCCTTTGGCTAAAAAGAAGAGAAAAATAAAAACGGGAAAAAGGAAAAGAAAAAAAATCCGCCTAGGAATTACATGACCAAACTAAATCACCAGAGGATGGTGTATATGTAATTTCTAATATGCAATGTTTGGAAAGAATGTGGGTTCTGTTCCCTTCAAGTACTTTTGTGAGTTTTATAGTCTTGGCCTGATCATGATGGCCCAGAGCCAGTTAAGGAATTCATCACCAACTGTGTTTCTACAACAACCCAGCAACCCAACCCAACCCAACCCAAGAGGGAGTGTCCAGAGGCTGGTTTAAAGGCGATGGGTGGTTGCAGTGGAAGAGGCGGTGGGCTGTGAGAGCAATCCACGTGTTATTTCCCCTGTGCTTGTCAAGCTGCTGAGTTGATCACGTCCCAGCCCTGACAGCTAGCTGCCCCTTTGCCATCCTCTGGATGCTTGGTAAAAGCAAAAGACATGGGATAAAGAAAAGCAAGACCCCTCTTCCACCTGCTGGTGCAACTCTGAAGCTGGGGTCAAAAGCACCCTGGAAGCTACCTTCCTCACCTTCCTAAGGGTCTAAATGAGCCCTCACAGGAAATCAAAGCTGCTTTCTTTCCAAAACTGTTTTTCAGTAATATAAAGCTTAATACGAACATCTGCATCAATGGCATGTTTTTAAAATATTATTTCTCCCTGTTTCTCTTCCATTTTGCCCCCATGCTTTCCTTCCCAGGGGGTAACAGACTTTCTGCCTCAGGTTCATTTCTTCAGAGAGGAGTGTGGTCAGGCAAGAGGCAGAAGACTGAACGCTTTCCTGGCTTTAGTTCCCAGGCCTACACCAGTGGTTTAGGGGAGGGTCTCACTGACTCTGGGCCGCAGCAGTGGCACCACAGCCCTGGTCCCTGGCTGAATGCTGGAGCAGCAGGGACACTCCAGAGCTCAACATTCAACACTGAAGTCCAGAGAAGCAAGGTGGGTACAGGGAGAGGTGACCATACCCAGGTTCCCAACCCTCCAAAATCCCCACCTGAGGATGTTATACACGTCCCTGACAGCCACCAGACCTCAAGGGGATCTCCTATTGAGAAAATCAAAAGGAACCCTGTTAGCCAGGACATGACAGCCTCCTCCCTGTGTTCGGGAAGATTTAAGCCTGTGGCGCTATTTAAGGAAGGTTAGAGGAATCCTTGACAATATGGTGGAATTGAGTCTTGGGGTTAAAATTAGGTTAATTTAAGAAAAATAATACAAAGCCATTTCTTGCATATCTGAGGTTTAAATTATATGAGATCCATACTTTATATTTTCCAATAGTTATGTTCTTCATTTCTTCGTTTCATCCTCACTATAATCCTATAATGGAGTTAAGTATTTATCATTTAGCATTAACAAAGCAAGCTATTTTTCATTCCTATGTTATTCTTCACATCACTCTCTGGGATGTGTTATTATTATAATCTCTATTTAATAAACATTTTAAAGGGTTTATAAACACTAAGTTGAGGGACTTGGCAAAAATCATTCAGATTGTGTCTTTTATGCCAAAACAAAATTGATAATTGAGGTGCTCTCCTGGGTAATTTTATTTTCAAATCCTCCTCTTTTCTGAATCACCTGGAATGAGCACTTGCTTGGAAGTTAGATTTGGAGATTAACTGTTACATAAGCACTTAGGACTTAGTTACAGGTGCCAGGGAGAAATTGGCATAGTTAGGAAGCCGGAAGATGAAGGCCAAAGGATATATAAAACAAAAGCTATAGCCATGCACTGCATGTAGAGGTGACTGGGACTACCCGCCTAGCAATTCTACAATTAGTAGAGTTACTCCTCTACAATTAGTACAATGACTCCTACAAAATTATGTAATTCTCCCCCCAAAAAAGTCTACAATGTTAATATCATGTATAGACAAGGAATCTAGAATCCTGAGAAGCACAGCAAGAACTAGAAGCTGTAAATAGTAAATTGGATATCCAGAGACTACACGGAGGGCCACAAAGTTAGCAGGAAGTCTCCGTTCAAGTAATCTCATTAGCTAAGAAAGGCAAGCTCACAACAGGAATCCAGGCACCAGTAACAGTGGAGGAGTCAATACTGAGGAAGGAATCATTTCCTAGGAGCTGATCGAAGTACAAATCGCTGTGGATGCTCAGTCCTGGCTTGATCATGTTGGCCCAGAGCCAGTTAAAGGAATTCACCACCACCTGTGTAACTACAACAACCCATCGGGGAGTTTCCAACAGTCCGCTTAGAACGAGGATGGGGTGATTGCAGTGGAAGAGGCCCTGGTCTGGGAGAGCTAAGTGCCTTACCGCCCTCTATTCCCTATAGCAGAAACTAGAACGGTCTGGCACTCATGCCATTGTTTTTCATTCATATTTGGTCAGCTGCCAGGCATCACCAGTAGATCAGAGCCTTCTTTTGTGTGAAGCTCAGAAGCAGCCTGAAAATTGTTTTCAATAGTGCCCAAGAAACTGCAGCCAACCCACTGACATGGCAATGCTGGGTCTGTGTAAAGGAAACAAGTTAATACAGCCTATTAGGGAATGAGAGCTATGGTTCTATAGGGCACAGTAACTGTCCCTCCCACACTTCCCAGAGTGGTTCTGATTTACATTTCTCGTTGCAGCCTAACTGTTAACAGCCCCAATCCTCCCTCTATTTGGGGGGCAAATAGGGAGATATCCAGGCCCTACTTCTGAATAACCATATAATCTTAAGGCTGTAAACTCTGTTAGTCAGGTTGGTGAATAAATCAGACACCCTGAGAACTTGGTACCATGGAGATTGCACTTGCTTTATGTGCACTGATCATATCTGGATGGACTCCGAGCCTCATTTTCCCTTTTAAGAGAAAGAAATACTTACATTCAAAACTGTAAAGGAGGCAGTGACATAAGAGTTACTAAATGGGTTTTGTGCCTTTCAGACCAGAGGTTCTGAGATGTGGTAAAGAATATTTTAATCTAATATGTCTGGATAAATTTCAAGTGATATTACTATTAGGTTTACTGATGTATTCATTCCCTGAACAAATAGCAACAGAATGACTGTGATAGAGGAGCAAATGTGGGGGCATGTGCCGCCACTCCCAGTGTCCTGCTCCCGTGGCAGACATCACTAATTGATCAACATCAGAATCCTCCTCCACACGCCCTCCGGGCAGCCAAGCCAGGTAAATTAAGTTGATACTAGAACTGAAACCAGCTCTCTGTCTATCCCTGGCCTCCTATGTGTCAGATAGTGGACTAGGATGTGGAAATACAGGGAAGCCTAAAAACTATCAATGCTCTGGAGAGGCGCTCTGTCCATTGGAGAAAGCAAACACCTAAACCATTCACTGCAGTGGGAGGACTCAGGGATGCTTGTACAACAGATAACAATCACACCATTGTCTAGTCTGATGAACCTAATAAAAAAAAGCTGGAAGAGTTATAGATGAAACTTTAGGGCAGTCCAAGGAAAGATATTTACACTGAAATTTAAAGAATAACTAGGAATAATCAGACTAAGAAGTAAGAGAGTTCAAGGCAGAAAAAAAAAGTCGAACAGTGTCAGTGGGAATAGAATGAGGAGGGACACGGAGGTGGTGGAAGTGAGGATGGCTTGCTGATGCAAAAGGGTTTGATGTCAATGGGGGTATGAAATACAAACTAGAGCTATGTCCACATTGAAAACAATCTACTAGGAATGAACACAGTCACCAATTAATCAGAAGTTCTGCCTACACATGAAACTGTTTTCCACGGAATATTTTTCTTTTCTTAAATGAATTAAACAGCCTGGCTGTTGTGGCTCAGTGATTGAGCATCAACCCATGAACCAGGAGGTCACTGGTTCAATTCCTGGTCAGGGCATGTGCCCAGGTTGCTAGCTTGGTCCCCAGTGGGTGCATGCAGGAGGCAAACTATTGATGTTTCTCTCTCATCGATGTTTCTATCTCTTTATCCCTCTCTCTTCCTCTCTCTCTAAAAAATAAATTTTAAAAAATGAATTAAACAGTAAAGAATCAATTAAATCACTGCCTCCCCCACCCAACCTGTTTGGTCTAAATGTAGCCACAAATTGATTTCTTATTTCTTGTTCAGTCTTTTGCTTTTCTCTTTAAACTCTCATCTTAAATAAAGAACAAACAGTTGTGTCTTTCCTAATACATTAGGTTTTTATGTTTGCCTGTTGTTTTATGTTTTTCATTCTAAGGTCATGCCACCTTAAACTGCCATATCTGCACTTAAACCTAAAATATATATTTGCTGAGGAAAAAGTGAGAAATTGCTATGGCACTTTAGCCTGTAGGAGGTTAAGTTCATGACTGCTAACCCTCAAATACTATTGCAGATGTAGCTTGTAAATTTTCTTACCTACAAACCCATAGGCTCTCCAGATCAAACTTCAGAGTATTTTATCAAGTTTATTTTTTTTTTTTTGGAATAATTGTGCCTGCCTTTCCTAGTAAAATTTGTTTAGCTTTGTGGCCCGGACCTCCACTAACTTGAAGCCATGATATATCTGTCTACATTATACAGCCATCTTTGGGTTTCAAGCTACCAATTCCTCTCGTCTACCAGTAGAATTGTCCAGCATTAGCTTCTAGAGCAGTGGTTCTCAACCTTCTGGCCCTTTAAATACAGTTCCTCATGTTGTGACCCCAACCATAAAATTATTTTCGTTGCTACTTTATAACTGCAATGTTGCTACTGTTATGAATCGTAATGTAAATATCTGATATGCAGGATGGTCTTCGGTGACCCCTGTGAAAGGGTCGTTCGACCGCCAAAGGGGTCGCGACCCACAGGTTGAGAACCGCTGTTCTAGAGTGTCTGGAGAAGCTCCTTCCATTTCCTTCCAATACCTACATTCCAACCCAAGTAGCATGGGCTTGCTTCCCTGTTACCTAAAAATTGTGTCCTGAAGAAATTGTAAAACATTTGTAGATCATAAATGTTCTGAAATAATTAGGTATATACCTCCTAGGGATTATTATTCTGGGTTCATATTTTGAACCTAGGTTTCTTTGAGGCAAAAAAAGGAATATATTTTATTTTATTTTTTAATATATTTTTATTTATTTCAGAGAGGAAGGGAGAGAGAGAGAGAGAGAGAAACATCCATGATGAGAGAGAATCATGGATCGGCTGCCTCCTGCAAGTCCCCCACTGGGGATCGTGCCCACAACCTGGGCATAAGCCCTTGACCAGAATCAAACCTGGGACCTTTCAGTTCACAGGCCAACGCTCTATGCATTGAGCCAAACCGTCTGGGCAAGAATATATTTATACATGTGAGATAGTTTGTAAATTTAGAGGTAGTTTTTCTCAAGATAAATATTAAAATAAATCAAAGGGTAGGTTTTTTGTTGTGTTTTTTTTTTTACTTTTTTAGGCATTTTTTTTATTTTTTATTTTCCAGCTATAGTTCTCTGATGGTTATAAGTGATATGAAAACCTCAAAATATTTTGGGTTTGGTTCAGATAAGCATCTGTGACTTTGAATGTTATTCCAAACTCTTGAGTCCATAAATTAAAAATGTATGAGCAAATGGCTCATGCCAGATTTTTGCTCTCAGATACAATCAGCAACAGCAATAAAGCATGCAAATGATAAATGCAATATAAGTTTTATCTGACCTACAGGCAATCTCAGGCTTATGAGCAGGTTCTTTTCCAAGAGTTTATTTTGTAAGTTGCTTAGAATCCAGAATCAGTTACTCACTGAAACTGTGCTACACTGTGGGGGGTGGGGGGTGGGGGGGGGAGGGCACCTAGGCCAGCCCTTCAAAGCCTGGCATGGAGTGTGAAGGCTCCTAACTGCCTTTTGTTGTGGACTCTGACTTAGAGAACAATAACAATGTCGTTACTTATTCAGTGTTAACTCATTTAGCAACAACTCAGAGACAGGCTCTGCCTTCATTCAAAGTTTATGAGGACGAAGGAACCAGCTCCCAGGCACAGAGCTTGTAGAGGCAGAATTTAAATCCAGGCACTCTGGTTCCTCAGCTAATGTTCTCAACCACCTCTTCCATAAAGAGCTAAGGAGGGAAGAGGGTGGGGAAATGGGGGGTGGGCCAAAGAAGCTGCTCAGGTAAAAAGTAATGAGGGGAGAAGATAATTAGAATAAGGAGTTGAGAACAGCCAGCCCTCCCGGAGAAGGTGGAATGCTGCCTCCTATTCCTAATTCCTTTTAAACATTATTATTTTCTTCTCATATCATCATTTATTCTATCTTCCTTTTCTCTTCCTTCTTGCACCACTTCAGATTCTGCTATTAAAGGTAAATTAGGTAATAGGAAACAGGATTGGAACGAGAACCCAGGGTTCTGGTTTGCCCATGCCTCAGGTCTCTGGGGACAGATTTTTAGCTCTAAAACCAGGAAAATACCTGGAAAACTAGGACTAGGTTGGTCATCTTTGTGTGTGTATGACAGGAAGGAGACTCTATAGGGAAACCAGGAGGAAGGAAAATAAGGACCAAAGAGAATTCTCCGGAGCAGTGACCATGGGCACCCTGTGGGAGCTGAACTTCAAGCAGTGGCGTGGATGTTTGAGCTTTAAAGTCCAAGTGCATTGAGAACATGAATCAAAGGTTTCTGCTTGATCATTTCTCCCACATTCTTATGTAATATTTAGACACGTGAAATTTGGCTCCCACAGAGCTCATGAGGTTTTGAGAGAGTATAGGGCAGAGTGGAAAGCAGCTTTATTTTAATGTAATGAAAGCAACTGGAAAAAAACTCTGTTAAAAGTATCCTTGTCCCTACAGGAACGGATACTCAGATTACTCTATGGTATTTTATGTTATTTTTCTTATTTAGATATTGAAAGAATGAGTAACATTGCTATAACCTTAAATTCTATATATATAGATAATGAATAGTCGTCGTGGTGATTATCAAATTATATCTTATTGAGAAAGAGGTTGAGATGCCCTATAAAATTCTATGCTATCTGCTATGTTCTGCTATACTCTGTAAGTACAGATTTATTAACTATCACTTGAATTACTGTCCTTTGTAAAATTCTAATTTGTTGAGAGTTGGAAATATTAGGTTGAAAATATTATGGCATAGTATTGGAGTCTGTTTAGCTCAAACTTTAAAAAGCAGTTAAATATAAATATAAATTGCCATTTTTCATGATTTTTATAATTAAAATTCCATATTATGTATAGCAGGCTGAGTTTTTTCTACTAATTTCTTCTGGTACTAAAAAAAATAATAACAGAAAGAATCAGATAATAAGCCTATACAATACCCTCAACTTAAACCTTGGTTAATGTATTAGTTAATTCTTGGTACACCAAGAAACATCTCTAAAATGTCAGCAGCTTATGACAAGCATTTAGTTTTTGTTTATATTACACTAGAGGCCTGGTGCACAAAATTCATGCAGGGGGTGGGGGTCTCTCAGCCCAGCCTGCACCCTCTCGCAATCTGGGACATCTCTCTCGCAATCTGGGACCACTGGCTCCTAACCGCTCACCTGCCTGATTGCCTCTAACCACTCTGTCTGCCTGCCTCATCACCCCTAACCACTCTGCCTGCCTGCCCGATGCCCCTAACTGCTCGCCTGCCTGCCTGATCGCCCCTAATCACTCTGCCTGCCTGCCTGATTGCCCCTAACTGCCTCTGCCTTGGCCCCCACCACTGTGGCTTCATCCAGAAGGACGTCTGGAATGACATCCCGGAAGGTCGTTCGGCTGTCTGGTCTAATTAGCATATTACACTTTTATTATTATAGATGAGGACTAGGGCTGACTTTAGCTCTGCCCAGCTCAGTTGGACTCAACTGGATCTTGCTCCTCCTAACTTATTCTGGACCTAAACTGAAGAAGCAGCCACTCTTTGGAACACGCTATTTTCATGGCAGAAATGCTGTATGTACCACACACCCCTTGGGAAGGGATCCTCAGTTTTTGTTATGTGGCAAAGGATCCAGTGGCAGAACTCCATCTCAGTCACTGATTTCACAGACCACTTCCAATATCAATTGTGTCAGTTGGTCCTTCTGGAAAACAGAAGACCAGAGTGAGCTAAAATGCAAGAAATGTACTGGGGAAACATACCTGTGAAACATAAACAGATAACAAACCTGAGTAGTGAATATCATGTATAGTTTTCACAGTGTTCTTTGTGGTCTGGCCCCTGTTGAAAAGGAGAGAGGGAAGGCCAGAGGACTGCGGTAGAATGGGACTCACACAGCTGTGCAGCCCTTAGAAAAATCTTAGCTAATTTCACGGGAGCTCCATTGAAAAGACTCTTTTTGAGGAGTCCTATGCTGCCTCAAAATTAATGCCCTCTTGTACCCACTGCCATACTCATTGGCTGAGCAGTGTCCCAGAAACATGAGGCCTTGGATCAAAGTTGAGGCATAGCTTTCCCTCTGTCTTCCATTCTCTCTAAAAATCAATAGAAAAATATCCTCGGGTGAGGAGAAAAAAAAATGAGGCATAGCTTGAAGGCACCTGCACCTAGAGGCTGTGATCAAACTGAAATATATATACACTAGAGGCCTGGTGCATGAAATTTGTGCACTGGAGTGGGGGGATCCCCTCAGCCTGGACTCCTTACCGCCCGCCTGCTCACTGTTCCTTACCACTCAGCTCGCTGCTCCTTAGCGCTGCTGGGGAGGTGGGAGAGACTCCCACCACCACCACTGTACTTGCCAGCCATGAGCCCAGCTTCTGGGTGAGAAGCGCACCCCCTGTGGGAGCGCACTGACCAGCAGGGGGCAGCTCCTGCATTGAGTGTCTGCAACCCTGGTGGTCAGTGAGCATCATAGCGACCAGTTGTTCTGGTTGTTCCTTCATATGGTCGCTTAGACTTTTATTTCAGAGATGAAGGGAGAGGGAAATAGAAACATCAATGATGAGAGAGAATCATTGATCGGCTGCCTCCTGCACCGCCCCCCCCCTGCCCCCCACTGGGGATTGAGCCCATAAGCCGGGCATGTGCCCTGATTGGGAATCGAACTGTGACCTCCTGGTTCATAGGTTGACACTCAACCACTGAGCCACGCCAGCCCAGAAAACTGTACTTTTACTAGGGTTTTTGTTGTTGTTGTTGTTGTTTTGTTTTTGCAAGATTTGAACAGCAAACCTCCATGGCTGACTAAAGAATTCTGAATAATATAGAATCATTGCAATGATTTATTCAAACTTCTAAAACTTATCACAACACAAAATAACAAACACCAAAAAAGTATGAGATTAAAGAAAACCACCAATACTGTTTTGTGACAATCTTCTTTTTACAATTTGCTATTTTTTACTCTTCCTCTACTCTTATTTACTTTCAATATCCTTCTAGTTTTATCCCCTTTTGTAAAAAAGGTGCCTTCCATCTTTATATTTCCTTGAAATAAAACATATGATTATATTTCCTTCCTCCTCATAGTTGTGATTTGTATAAGATATATGGTTTTTATTCATCTTTTTAGTGAAAGAAACCTAATAGCCAGCATAAAAAAGGTCATACACATACACACCCCTAACTTCTGCAAAATATTGAATTACGAGAAATAAAAGATATATACTATTTTTGTATCTTCAAGAACCTCAAGGTTAGCAGAATCAGGTTGTCTTTTCTCACTCTTCCTCCCTTCCATCTCCTGTTGTCGCAAAAATAATACTACCTTTTGTGGAAGATAAAGACATCATCCTCTTTCCTGTTCCTGCTTGTTCCTGCTAAGAGAGATTAATTTGCCAGGATGTGAGGATGTTGATCTTCATGAAAGCTAGTCTCTTGCCTAATTAGGAAAAGTTTTCTCATCCATATTACTAGCTGGCTTCCTGCTTCTCTCTAATGATAAATAATTTTGTACTGGGTGAAATATATTGTTCATTCAATTGTAACTAGAGCAAGCATTACAATCAGGAAATACAGAGCTTATCTATTATCTTATAATAAAGAGCTTATCTTTTCTAAAGCCCTAACTCTACACCCTGCCTCAAAGAGTAGGTCTTAAATAACCACATCAAAACATTTTAAAACACATTTAATCAGAATTTCTTAAAGATTTTCAAAGTGATTTTGAGCATGTATTTTTTAAAGTGAACACTAAAAATCTACCGATGGGTAGATGACGCTTACTTTCTTTTTTAGGGGCCTGATTTGCTTCCTAACAAAATGATATTCTTATCCAAACATACAATGCCACCAAATCATAAAACAAAGTTATTTTTATAATCATATACTTATTTAGTTTTTTGGCATTATATGATACTCTGAAATTTGCACACCAGAAATATTAACTGGATTTATGACGCAAATACTCAGTAGAAGCCACTCATTCAATCCTTTCTAAAAAAATCAATCAAACAAGAAAACACCTAAATGAAAAACACTGATTTTCCAGAATAAAAATGAAGTATTACTTTTGTACTAAGTAGGTGACTATTATATACTGCTGGTTAAGGAAAATGCAAGAAGCAGAGATCATGACACTCTGATGAGGACACATCCATTCACTTTGTTTCATGAGTTCAACTTTGCACCTTTGCTTCACATGTCTTACATAGAACAACTTAGTGGGTACAAGCTCTTCTTCTGTTTTTCTCGCTCACCCCAAACTGCCTCTTGTTCTAAAGTAGAACATGACTAATGTGCTTTAGTTGGGAAAGTGTGCAGTTGCATGGTCCTCCTAGCTTGACTGTTGCCTTAGAACACTGTGCAATAAAAGACTATCCATAGCAAACCCGTACTCCCTTTGAGATATGAAATAAATTTCTTCCATTAAAGTCCTAAGGTGATCAAGAGTCAGTAGAATTTTCACTAAAATCTCTACCCTTTATGCATGTTATTCTTTGTTCAACTTTTAAAAAATATATATTTTTTATTGATTTCAGAGAGGAAGGGAAAGGAAGAGAAAGATAGAAACATCAGTGATGAGGGGGAATCATTGATTGGCTGCCTCCTGCACGTTGGACTGAGCCTGCAATCCAGGCATGTGCCCTTGACTGGAATCAAACCTGGGACCCTTCAGTCCGCAGGCCAATGCTCTATTCACTGAGCCAAACCGGCTAGGGCTGTCCAACTTTTTATGCAACCAAAAAGAGATGACACCAGATTTAGGCCAAACCCTGAGTGGAAACAACAAGAAAAAGAACCACATTACCATCTGCTTGGAATGTCAGCATCTTGATAATAAAGGGATTGTAAGTATGGTAATGTGATATATTGCAGAAGTTAAGATGAAGGACTTTTGGAGTATTGGATATATTGACTGAGACACTTTGAATAGTTTACTTAACTGAGTTTCAACTTCCTAATCTATTTAAAGTATCAATAATACCTTCATTATGGATTTGTTTGAAAGATAAAATTAAATTATCTATGCAGTGACACACAGCTTTACACATAGTAAGTGCTCAGTAAATTATATACAACTCCAGAATATCACATTTCTTAAAGCAGATATATTTGGTGAAAAGAGAACCCTTGCTTTTAATGTTTTACCAAAAGATATAAAATTCTTTAAAAAGTTATTAAAAATGGATTACAGCAGGTAATTACTACAAATATGCTAAAAGAAAAATGTTATAATCCTGGGGACCATTTGGTAATTTAAGTAAAATAACATTAACATCAACCAAATGAAATGAAAGCATTTCTAAATTATTGTATAGAGTTCAAAGAAATAACAAAAAAAAATTCCCTGAAGTCATGAAAACACCTGAATATCTTTTTATCTCCTAGTTTTCCTGTCTCAAGATATATATGAAAGGCTTTAACAATTTGAAATTTATAACACACATACTTTCTTTAAAATATTTTTGAGTAAAAGTCATTTAAAAGAAACATAAAGGGTTTGTGGGTGGGCTAGTCTGCTCACTCTAGCAGTCCATTCTTACTTGATACCAAAGTTACTGGGATCTGGGACTTTGTTTCTGGCCAGAATAGCTTTGGCAGAGACTTTAACCTTATTAACTGGATAAAAACTTGTATCTCTGAAGACCTGGATGATCTTTTAACATTTTTAGATCAGTTGTGCGGTCAGTCTCAATTTTTATGATGTAGCCTAATGTTAATACTGGCTTCTGTGGATTTAAGATCTAGCAACTTCGGTCTGATTTGGAGTAAGAAAAAGCCTGGGTATAGAAGCCTTATTCCCACACTTCCAAATGCTGACTACACGTTGCCAACTCAGAGCTCACAAATCATGTCTGTTCTGTTTGTGATGTATTCCCGTCTGCTAATGCCAAGCACAGAGTAGGCTCTGAATGAAAAAATCAGCTCTTTGCCCCTTCACTTTGTTGGATTACATGCCTAATCGAAGAATTAAGATTTCAATTTAGTTGGATGTTTGTTGGTCCCTTTGCTTCTTCTGGTGGGGTTTTCCATCCATTCTGGAACCCAATTCTCAGGTTTCTCTTTGGATCTGGCCATTGGCCCATTCCCTAAGCCCTGGGCTGTATGATACTCCCATGATTAATGATTCCAATGTATAATCCAATCATTTCCAGTTAAGGTTAACAGCTCAACATAATTTTTTGACTCCCCATCTAATTTGTTATTCAAGGAACACTCTATCTCATCTCCTCAACCTCTACCATGGGACAGGCTTCTGCAGTTTTACAACTAAGAAACATTATAAACAAACTGCAAAAGCAGCAGAGAAAATTTATATCTTCCCAGAACAAATACTAAATCAATCTTTGTGCTTAGCTAAACCAAATAACTTCTGACTTTGCTTTTTGCATAAAATCCATGAAAAAGGATAACCAAAGAGGGCAGCAGAAAGGGCTCAGCCATATTAATTAACACGGGCTCATGGTTTGATTAATTCTGGCTGGAACTTAGAAGAAGCAATTCATTGCTACATTAGATGATCCTAACTCAGTAAGAATTTCCCTACAGGTCTTACTAGTTAAATGTATTATTATTTTTATCCTCATAATAATTATTGTGTTCCTTGCCTGCTTATTTGTCTATTGCATATCTTATTTGCAGAAAACTCTGTCCTAACTTTTTTGATTAGTTTTTATTGTGTGGTTTGTTTTCTCATATTAAACTTTGGAAGTTCTTCAAATATTATGAATACAAGTCCTTTATCAGTATGTGATTTACAAGTGTTTCTTCCAAGTCTATGGCTTGTCTTCGCATTCTCCCAAGAGAAGACAGGATCCTGAACCTCAGGGACTTCTGTGTTCTTTCCACAGAGGAAAGTCTCCTCTCTGACTTTTATAGATCAAAATTTGTTTGCTTACCTTTTTTATTTTGATAAAGTCCAATTTCAATATATTTAATTCATTGTGATTTTTACTTGTATCTTAGAAATATTTGCCTAGGATAACTTTCATAGTTTTAGATTTTACACTTAGGTCTAGAATTCATTGTGTGTATATGTTGCAAGCTATGGACAATGTTCTTTTTGGCATATAGATATCTATTGTTTGCACACCATTAATTGAAAAAAAACTATTCTTTCTCCACTGAATTGCTTTTGGACTTTGGTAAAAAATCAACTGAAGATATATGAGTGGATCCATTTCTAAACTCTATTATATTATACTAGAGGCCAGGTGCATGAGATTCGTGCACTCGGGGGGGGGGGGTCGGGGTCCCCTCAGCCAGACCTGTGCCCTCTCACAGTCCAGGAGCCTTTGGGGATGTCTGACTGATGGCTTAGGCCCACTCCCTATAGGAGGACAGTTGAACATCCTTAGCGATGCCACGGAGGTGGGAAAGGCTCCCACAACCGCTGCTGCGCTCACCAGCCATGAGCCTGGCTTCTGGCTGAGCAGCACCCCCCCCTCCCCCCCCGTGGAAGCGCATTAACCACTAGAGGGAGCTCCTGCATTGAGCACCTGCCCCCTGGTGGTCAGTGTGCATCATAGCTACTAGTCATTCTGCCATTAGGTCGATTTGCATATTAGCCTTTTATTATATAGGATTGATCTATTATCTAATTTTATGCTAACCTCATACTATTTTGATGACTGTCAATTTACAATGTTTTAAAGGCAGATAATGTAAGTTCCCCTAGCTTATTACTCTTTTACAAAGATATTTTTTAAACTTGTTCTTGATCTTTTTTCATTTATATATGAATTTCAGGATTACGGTAATGCTGGTTTCACAGAATGTGTTATGAAGTATTCCTCTTTGATTGTCTTAAAGATTTTATGTAGTATTAGTACCTATCACTTCCTTCATAAATGTTTGGTAGGACTCATAGGTAAAGCCATCTGGGACTGGTGTTAACTTTGCACTTTGAGGATGCTTGATCAAGGAGGGCAAGAATTTACTGACTTGGAGACACTGTCTGAAGACAAGTGAACAACCTATTACAGGTATTGGTTTACCTTTTGAGCTGCAGTAAGATCAACCCCCAAGGTTTATGAAGTACCTGATCCCAAAACATTAACACTCACAGAATAAAGCATCCAACCAACGGCCCACTTCACAGCAAAGAAGGTATAGCAGTGGACTGCATCATATACCACACAACCCAAAAGTAACTGGAATATGTTTCTAAAGATTCAACTGAAGCAACAGATCAGAGAGAAAAATCTAAAAGGATAGTGTGACATTTTTTATTATGCTGTACTGACATTAAATCAGATGTCGCTATACTGCTGCATCCAAAATAGAAAGAATATATGGGATCTTAAATCCAAGCTATAGAAGCAGGATAGTGTCACTTACCATCACAGTTGAGGAGGATTATACTAATATCTAGTAGGAGGAGTCCAGTGATGCTAACATTCTACAAGACATAGGACTCATCTACTACCAAGTTTTATCCTGTCCCAAATGCCAATAATGCTGAAGCTAAGAAATCCTGCCTTAGAGTATATGCATTTACCATGGAACTTCTTTGCTACCAGGGAATTTAGGCCTCCTTGTGGCAAGAAAAAGAGTTACTGCCATGCTGGAGTATTCGACTCTCATTGGTAGAAGGTGGTAGGGCTGCTTTTACCCAATGGGATGGGGAGGAATACATATGGAACTTGAGACCCTTCTCATACTCCCCATCCCTTAATTATGAATGGACATGAGCAACTATTCCTGCTAAGAAAGGAATGGTTGCCAAGGGCTCAGATCCATCAGAAATAAAGGTTCAAGTCAAACCAACCAGGTAAGCCAGCCAGAATCCTTAAGTGATAACTGAGGGTAAGAAAAATATAGAATGAATAATGGAGGAGAGACTGGATGAGCAACACTTTCTGTCTCATGACCAACTGCAGGAAGGGGGATTGCAGTTTATCCTATTTATGTCCTTCTACCTTTTCCCTCGGGAAAAGGGGCCCATGGGGATCACTGAGGAGCTGCTCCCTAACACACAGGGATACTTGGCACAAGGTGTGGCCTGTGATCAAGAAGTTGCTAAGGTCAGATTTCCCTTCAAGAAAGAACTTACCACGAGGTGTGCAGCTAGCTGACCGCCTAGGGCTGCCAGGTTGGTAAGATCTGCTTCCACTTCTAATTGCTGGTTTTGCTTTCTTTCTACTTAATATAAAGTGCTATGTGTGCATGTAAAGTTGGAAAAACAGACAGACTGATTTATAATTAACATGAATTATAATATATAATTGGTAGTGGCTGTCAGGTGCCTATGATTGCTGTTAGCATTTAGCTTCCTTGTTAACATTATTCCCTCCAAGAAAAAGTTATTAATTTGCATTTCAATTTATATTTCTTTTTGTACACTCTGCAATAGAAAGGAAATGCATATTTAATTGTAAGTTTTACCTGCAGACCTTGGTTGGTTAACAAGGGAGATGGAATTAATAAAATGATCTTATTTGAGGGATATAGTCTCTGTTTTTTGCTTACAATCACCATTAAGTTTGTACTTTGCCTCTTTTCACAATGGCTCTTTATTAAACTTCTGTTTAATCTTATCATTAACCATTTCCTAGTTGTGTCTTTTTCTTCATCATATGGCATCTTAGCAAAATTTATTTGTGATACATATTTTATGCACTTGAATACACAGGTTGGGGCAAAAAGTAGGTTTATAGTTGTGAGTATGCAAACAGAGTTTATTCTTGTATTATTATTTATTAATGATTGTATTATTTC
>NW_005871057.1:13943567-14023949 GCF_000147115.1 Myotis lucifugus
GTGGCTGTTTTCTTTCTGAGCTTGATATTTCTTCTTTTACAACAGTCCCTTTAGCATTTCTTGCATGGCTGGCTTGGTGGTGATAAACTCCCTTAGCCCTTTTTTGTCTGTGAAGCTTCTTATTTCCCCTTCAATTTTGAATGATAGCCTTGCTGGATAGAGTATTCTTGGATTCAGTCCTTTGCTTTGCATCACTTTGTAGATTTCCGTCCATTCTTTTCTGGCCTGATGTGTTTCTGTTGAGAAATCATTTGATAATCTAATGGGAGATCCCTTGTATGTTACTTTCCGCCTCTCTCTTGCAGCCTGTAAGATTCTCTCTTTATCCTGAACATTTGCCATGGTAATTATGATGTGTCTTGGTGTGGGTCTTTTCGGGTTCACCTTGTTTGGGACTCTCTGGGCTTGTGTGACTTTTTTCTTCCCCACCTCAGGGAAGTTTTCTGATATTATTTCTTCGAATAGGTTTTCTAATCCATGTTCATCTTTCTGTTGTTCTGGCACCCCTATTATTCGTATGTTGCTTCGTTTCATGTTGTCCCAAAGTTCCCTTAGGCTCTCCTCCTGTCTTTTAATTTTTTTCTCCATTTGCAGTACAGTTTGAGTGTGTTTTGCTTCCTTGTCTTCTAATTCACTGATTCGGTCCTCCGCTTCTCCCAGTCTACTGTTGATACTTTCAATGGTGTTTTTTATTGCAGCTATGTCGCTCTTCATTTCTTCTTGGGACTTACTTAAGTTGTTGATTTTTTCACCTGTTTCTTCTAGCTTCTTGCATACGTAGTTGAGTTTTTCATCTGTTTCTTCTTGCTTCTTGAACATCCGGTGCATGTACTCTAGGAACCTTATTCTGAATTCTTTTTTGTCATGTTGCATATCTCTGTCTCACTTAGCTGCTTTTCTGGCGAGTCCTCCTTTTCTTTCCTTTGGGGGTTTCTTTGTCTACCCATGTTTGATCTCACTGACATTACTAGTTGTTGAATCGTTCAGTGGCTGGACCCTGGGTGGCAGTGGCTGCTCCCTGGGTGGCAGTGGCTGCTCCCTGGGTGGCAGTGGCTCCTCGGTCTGTGGTTGCTCCTTGGGCGGTTGTGGTAGCAGCGGCTCCTCTGTTGATAGCAGGGCCTCTGATGGGTGCTGTTCACAGTTGTGGTGGCTCTTCTGGCTGGTGGAGGGAGGCTTCAGACGCAGCAACTGTTCCCCAGGCAGAGCGTGTGGTGATCAGGAGGCCGCTGTTGCTTGAATCTTCGAGGCAAGTCCAACCTTTCCGTGGAGGGGTGCAGGTCTCCCCTTGGCTCTTGCAGTCGCGCTGTTTGCGAATCGCTGCCTCCGGGTCAGTAGCCGCCGGGCTAGTAGCCGATCTCTGGATGCCGGTGAACGCTGCCTGAGATGGCGCGGTCCCGCCGCTGCGCTGGCGCCCAGAGGGAGGTTTCAGCCTCAATCTCCAACCATCCGCATTTTTTAGGAGTTTTCTGTCTTTCCTGGCTGCAGACTGTCTCTCAGCTGAACCTCCCCAGCTTGATCGGGCTGATTGTTACCCGTTTCAGCTGCTCACCCCCATCTGGTCCGGGACAAAGCACCAACACGTCCGTCTAAGCCTCCGCCATTTTTCTATAAGCAAATGTTTTGTTTTTTCAGGTCCTGTGTGTCCCGGACTCTGCTTGGCCATAATGGCAGGGCGGGATGGCAGCTCAGGGCAGTCCTGCCTCCTGCTCTCCTGGGAGCAGCAAACAGCTCAGAGAAAAGTCCTTGGTTCCATGTATCAGCTCAGTGAGCCCTGCAAGGAAGTCAGGCTCAGCTCTGCCTTTAAATCAGGGCCTGAGTGGCTTCTTTGTCATTGTTTTTTAAGGCAGCATACTAGTATATTCTAAGAATTGTGTGCAATATTGAAGAAAATCAATATAACATAGTGTTTGGTATTCTTATAATTCTTAATTGCTGGCATTTCCTAGGACTTTGATCACTTTATCACTACTCTTCCTCATGTATCAGAGGGTTTTTCAACTTAATTATCAAGAAAGACCTGCAAATGTTCTCATTAAGACAGATGATGTTATTTTCATAGATACTGAATGGAATTCTGCTCCCTTATAGCATAAGGAAAAAATATTTGTTTGTTCGGTTAAAAACTTCATAGATTTCCTTACTATTAGAGTTCTCTCATTAAACACTATGTCATGATCCAATCTGTTCTCCGAAGTGATTTGTTAACAAATTCATAAAACATTCATTTATTTTTATTCAATCAAGGTACATTTATAGAGCACCAAAATATGCTTGGTAATATGAGATGTTCTGGAGAAGGCACAAAAAGATAAAGAAGAGACAGAAATGTCATAAACTTTAAAATAACATCTTTTTATCAAAAATATGTTTTCATTGATCTTAGAGAGAGAAGAGAGAGGAAACATTGATCAGTTGCCTCCCACACACCCCCAGGTGGGGAACGAACCCTCAACCTGGGCATGTTCCCTGACTGGGAATCAAATCAGTGACCTTTCAGTACACAGGACAATGCTCAACCAACCGAGCCACACTGGCCAGGGCTAAAATAACATTGACAAAGAAGTACTATAATCGAAGGTTGTAAAAGTGGTGATAAAAGAGCATGAAAGGAGATGTTTGGAAAAAGTTTTCCTGAGAGGATGAGATTTGAACTGCTTCTTGGGGATGAATATGAGTTTGCCTAAGACAGAGTGAGTATATCACAACCAGAAATATAAGTATGAACAAAGGCTCAAGATTGAGGTTTTGGTGTTTTTATTTATTATTATTATTATTTTATTTTTATTTTTCCCCCATCAACCCCCTCCACTTCTCTCCTGCTCCTGCTCCGTGCCCCACCCCCACCCCCACCCCCAGGCCTTCACTGAACTATTGAATGTATACAAGGGTTATGCATAAGTTCTTTGGTTAATTTCTTTCCATCCCTGCCTCTTCCCTCTGAGATTCCACAGTGTGTTGCATGCTTTTATGACTCTGGATCTAATTTGTTAATTCTGTTTATTCTATTTATTAGATTCCACAGTGAGGTGATGTGATACTTACCTTTCTCTGACTGGCTTATTTCGCTTAGCATAATACTCTTCAGGTCCCTGCATGCTTTCTGAAAGGGTAAGAGATCCTTCTTTTTTACAGCTGCATAGTATGTTTTTTAGAACAGCATGAAGTTTATTGAAGGTGAAACACAGGTGTACCTGGGGTAGGTGGGGAATAAAGGGCCAACGAAGTAGATTCAGAATAATATAAAAAACTAGTAAGATAACTGTGTGTGTGTGTGTGTGTGTGTGTGTGTGTGTGTGTGTGTGTTTTACACTGATGGTAAAAGGGAACCCAAGAAAGTTTCTAAGAGAAGGGATAACATAATTAAACACATTAATTGCTTAGACATATTATTGTGGCAGGGGGAGAGAGATGGCCTGAAAAGAGTGGTAAAGAGTGGGAGGCAAACAAAACATGTAAATGTCTGAATTGGCATTTTCTCTTCTCTAAATATTTAAAATGCCTGATTCCTGAGTCATTCTCAAGATCCAGACATAAGGACACATGTACTTCTGCTCCATTCACATGCAGCAGGAAGGTGCCTGGCAGATACTAGGTTTGGAGAGAGTTGCTAGCCAGAGACATTCAAAGACGGGGGCAGGACAATTATTTTCACAAGGAAATGGTGAAAATTTTGGATACCTAAGCTATTTTATATGTTAGCTCAAGAGAGACTTGTTCTCTGAAATGGGTTCTAAGAATTTTTTTGATGGAATTGCAAATATGTTATGAAAACTTTGGCATATCTCAGGTCTGATACTATTGGGACAACTGCATTTAAAGGCTAATTGGGAAAGATTACTGTTGTTTTATGGTGCTAGGGACCAGGAAAAAAATGCCAGAGTAGTTTTTAGGGAAACAATATATTTTAACTGATGAAGCTTCTATTTATAGTGAAACTTTACAAAGCTCCAAGCTAGGAGAATCCTGTATCTTAAATTGTTGATAAGCTCTGGTAAGGTCACTCTACAGATATGAGAAACACTTCTAATGCATCTAGTTTTGGGCCTTAAACTCCTAAATTGTATTGACCACATGATTAACCTAGAACTGACTGCACAGAAGTTGGCCATTTAAATACTTGGGGTCCTCAATGCCTCATAAAATGCAGATCTTATTTACTTTAGCCTTCTACTCAACCCCAAACCAAATTGCAGCATGTGAGAAAAACTCATATTTTTGTTTTTCAATTTATTTTCAAGTGACTGCTCATTAAACATTCCCCAGGGGATGCTTTGGTTCTCCTTGATAGTGATGTTTTGTTTAAATGATTCAATTAAAAATTAATACTATGAATTAGATACCATGCTGGACATTCATTCATTGATGACTAAGACCTGCCAAGAAGTTACCTGTAAGAACTGATGGAAATGTAGACTGGTGCACCATCCTGGAGAGCAATTAGGCAGTACAGGTCCATACTCCCTTACCTGCAGTTCTTTGTTTTTTAATTTTTTTTTAAATTTAGTTTTATTGATTTCAGAGAGGAAGGGAGAGGGAGAGAGAGAGGGAGAAACATCAATGGTGAGAGAGAATAATTGATTGGCTGCCTCCTGCATGCCCCTTACTGGGGATCGAGCCCACAACCAGACATGAGCCCTTGACAGGAATCGAACACAGGACCCTTCAGTCCACAGGCCTTTTTTCTATCCACTGAGCATAACCAGCTAGGGCTTACCTACATTTCTGACATGAAGAAAGCACAGACAACCTAGTAGCTAGCAAGACTTGCCCTAAAACGATATAAGCAAGGTTATTCATGATCTTCATACTGTTTAATGGGAAGTTCATACTTTTTGCTGTATAGGTATTAGCATGTTTAATTACAGGGTACTGCCTCAGACAGAAACTACTAGTGACCGTGCATGATGTATGGCATATGTTTTGTATTACCTTTCTAAAATCTGGAAAATTCTGAATTCTGACACACATCTGACTTTGAAAATTTTATATAAGGGATTATGGATTTATATTTCTCCCTTGCAATGTTGTTATACCTGACATGTGAAATCAGCTGTGTAAATAAAACTCATGGCATATACCCCAAATCTTTTATTTTATAGACTACATTTAAATAGTAACGTTTCCTCAGACCTCCTACACAGTTTACTTGGTAATGCTAGAAAAAAAGAAAGCCTTATTATGACATTTTAAAATATGTTTTTCTATATTTTTAATGTTATTTTTTCCTATAGTCCTAAACCAGTCCTTTCCCCTTCTGTTACTTATATTTGGTACTCTTATGCAGATTGCTGGGGAGGACTTTCAGGGAATTCCTGCGAGCAGGAGGACCCATGTTGAAAACCATCACTTAAAAAGACTATTTTAGGTGGTATATTAAATAGTACAAAAGCAAGACAAAATTCTGCCCCTCGTTTTTGTGTATGGCACAAACCCAATACCTTCCTTCATTCTGAACTGGAACCCAGTTAAATTAATTCCTTATGTGCCTGGTGTTTTCAGTTTTTAGTTCCTCTTGTGCAGTCACAGAAATGAATAATAAAAGCTGAACTAAGTCTAACAAGAAAAGGCACAACAGGATTCAAAGGGAGATAATTAAATCCCTCACGTACTATAGGCCAATATTTAAAACTATGAAGAAATTGGTCTCTCTTTTATATCTTGGCATACCTCTCCTATTATCTGCACAAATATAACTTCTTAGCCAGATGATATTCAAGTGGCAAAACTACTTAGAATTTCAGTTCAAAGGCTTATTCTTAGTTTTGATTCAAGCCACAAGAAGAATAAAACGAATAAACTTACAGGAAAATTAACTTGCCACTGAATCTAAGTTTATGATTTTCAAGACTGGGGCCTCCCTTAAAATAACTAATTTGTATGTGTATCAGTGTTGAATCTAACATCCCTCATTGAGCATTCTTTTCCACTAAGAAAACATATTCATGGAAAAAAATAAAAGATTGATGGCCTTGGGTACCATTACCCAAGATTAAAATGTTAAAATACTAACCCTAACCTCACCACATTTTATGTGTTGTTTACCTTCAGATTTAACCATATTCTTTCTTTCATACAAATTGTCTGTTCCATATAATATTCTCATCTCTGGTATGGACCACCGTGAGCCATTGGCTTAGGAATTTCCATGTTTCTCTACAACCCCAGAAACAAAATGTACTATATATATATATATATATATATATATAATATCCATTCTTTAGAGATATATTGGCTACAGCTTGTTTAGAGAATTGTGTGTTTCTATGTATTTGAATTCCCTCATGTGAGCCAAATATCTATATCTGTAGGTTAGGTCAATGTTAGAAAAGATAATAGTTCTTAAATGAAGGGGTAAGTAGAAGATGTGATGTTTTAAGGGGTGATTTTCAAACTGTTTCCTATGGAACCTTAGTTCTTGAAGGTATCTTGAGAAGATCATTGACATTTGATTCCAATTTAATATTTTAACTGTAATAAATTAAGACACACATTCAAGTGTGTTATATTCTAAATTTGAACATGTTGTAGACCACCAGCATATTGACTTCTGCTGCCAGGTCAATTTCTTTTTGTGAAGGCCTTTCTTCACATAAATCTTTCTTCCCATCTCTGGGACTATATTTGAATTTACAAACATGTGTCCTTGATTAAAATGGTTACAGCTCTTGGCTTTCTTTTTTTGTAAATCACATCTGTATTTGCCTGTACACACACACACACACACACACACACACACACACACACACACACCACATACAAATACAAGGCTGTCTCCTCCTGTTTGTCTGTAAGAACCAAGATGTTCTATTTTCTAAACAACCCAGTAAATTACAAAAACAAATTGAATGCCAAGGCTGATATGACTTCAGCAGTCACTTAAATTACTGTCTAAAAGTTTTGTGTTTGTCAAAATAGGATTTTCACTTCTTTTCATGTTGTGCAATTTCCATATTGTTTGAATGTTTACAATATATTTGCATCATTATTATAAAAAAAGAAACACAGCCAAGGAAACATTAGACAATAAAATGCAATTTTAATCTCTCTTGCATTAGAGTTATTTTTTAAAAGAATGTTTCACTGCAAAAATATTTGAGAAACTACTTTAGATGAAGTGATTTTTAAAAGTGTACTTCTATTCATGCTAATTTGTAACTGGTACATATTCAGGCAATTGATTCAAATTGTTGTTCTCATTTACGGGCATTGTGTGCCTGGGTAAGGAATTTAAGGTCATTTCTAGTATATTTTCTCAGTAGCAAAATGAAGTTCTTAATAGTTACCTCCATGGTTTTTGTTGGGTTTAAATAATTAGAACATTGAACACTGTATCTAGCTCACAGAAAGTCTTAATATATGGTGCTTTTGTTATAAAATATTTTGGAAGAATTAAATGGGTAAAATAATTTTTCAAAACTAATCAATTAAAATGCATAAAGCCTGGTTGTTTGATGCTGTAAACAAAACTATATTACTTCGGTATCAAACAGTGTTGATTCAAACATATGTAAAGTGGTTAAGAGCTGGATTTTACTTAAAATATGCGAAGATCAATTATACTTTACATTTTCTCAACTTCTCTAAATTGAATTTTCCAGTTTGCAGATGGCATTAAGCTTTCTCTGAGTAGTGAAATACCAGGCTGGGGGTAGGGCGATGCACACTGTTATTATAAATCGGTGGAAAAGTACTTGGATGTTCCAGACTAGAAGGTAACCAGTTGAAACCATGAAAAAGCACTATAGGATGCTCATGAAATGATTCTTCCAAGCAACCCCTCAGAAAGCGGGAATGGAAAGGACAGCCGTTATGGAAGATTCTGCAATTAAATGAGCTGTCAGCACTGCTGACAATAAAGTGATGGGCTTCACCAGCACGTTTCCTGGAAACCAACATTGGCTGCCCCAGTCTGCATTCCTACCAGCAGCGTACTAGGATTCCCTTTTCTCCACATCCTCACCAGCACTTGTCATTTGTTGATTTATTGATGGTAGCCATTCTGACAGGTGTGAGGTGATACCTCATTGTGGTTTAAATTTGCATCTCTCTGATGATTATATTTTATTCTTGCCCAGAGTGTTAGAAATTATAAAATATTAAAATATAGGTAAAATGGAGAACAGAGTGGCAAAATAGATAAACATATTGAAAATGTCCCGCATTGAGAAGCATTTATGAAAAGTGTGAATGTAGATTGTTCTCCTGAGTAGTAGGAGGAACTACCACAGAGGAAAAGACTGGAGCTGAACCTGCTTACAGGTACAGATAACCTGACTGATTGTTTAAAAGCACCATTTCAGGCTTGGGGATGGAAACAGACATGAGGATGATATGAATGAGAACTTTCACAGAACTAACTTGCCTATTTCCCATTTTCTGAGCATGCCTTGTGTTTTCCCAGCTCTGCACCTTTGCTAGACACTATTCAATAGACCTTGGATACTTACATATTATCTCCTAGATTTCCCATGTGGAAATGCTATGAGATGGTAAGATCAAGCTTAAATGCTACATTCCTCACAAAGGTTTTCTAAACCCTCAATCTATGATCTAAACTCTTATAATACTTTATAAAACACCATTGATTAATTAGTCATTATTCTATACTAGGCAAAACCTTTACACATGTATATTAGCTCACTGGATTTTTGCCAAAAACCTTATAGATCTATTGTTCTCTTTTTAAACATAAAGGAATATGCCTAGAAAATATAATAACTTAATGAAAGTCATATAGCTAGTAAGTAGAGGACCTGGATTCAAACCAAGATCAATTTTATTTACTTTTAAGGAATCTTTTTTATGTAACAACTAGAGGCCCGGTGCACAAATTCGTGCATGTGTGGGTCTGGCTGGCTAGGGGGAATGGCTGTGGGTGTTTGGCCAGCCAGCCCTTCCCCTGATCAGGGTGGGGGGGACTGATCAGGGGCTGGGCCAGCTGGGGGGAGGGGTCGCAGGCTGTTGGCCAGTTGGCCCCACCCCCTGGTCACACTCCTGGTCGAACTCCTGGTCAAGGGGATAATTTGCATATTAGCCTTTTATTATATAGGATTTTCTATGAATTCTATATTTATTTACCAAGTAAAACACTTTGGGTTACAAGCAACAGAAATCCTTTGAAACTAAATTAAACGTAAGGATGTTATGATAGTAATATGGAGTTATATCACAGAACTTAAGAGTAGGGAGGACAATGAAATTTTATGAAGGAGTGTTACAAAAGTTGACCAATCACAAAAAGAATTGGTATCGCTAGACCTGTGGTTGGTTCTTTGTATTTCTTCTACCCCTGCCACAATATGGCTTGGATGGGAATAACATCAATCTCTATCTAATTCAGGTTTCAACCTGATGGTCTAAGTCACCCAGGTTGATCTCCATTCAAGATCTCACACAATCAATGGTTGGCCTTTCCTGGCTCCAGTGGTGATATCTGGGTTTAGCCTGACTCAGGTGGTCCCAATCAAAATGAAACTCAAACTTTTTTTTAATGATGGTTAGAAAAAGATAAGTCTTCTTTTGATAGATGATTTCTGAGGTCAAAGACAGAAAGTGAAGTAGGGTAGTGACTCAGTTTGGACCCTGACCAAACTACATCTGAACTTTACTGTAAGTGGTAGGCTGTGTTATCATTCCAGAATATTTTCTGCCTATCCTTATAAGAATTATATTTACCCACCCCCTTGACATTGGCCTTTGCCAAGTAACCTGCTTTGTGAGTTGAACAACAAAAAAAAAAGCATGTGATTTCTTAAAAGAAGCTTTAAAAGCCAATAAACAGTTCCATTTTTCTCATTGTATTATTCCATGAGATGTACTATGTAAGGGCTACTCCTTCAGCCTGCATACCAGAATAAAGTAGACACTGAAGCAGAGAAGTAGCTTGCTTCAAAGAAACATATGTTGTAAGCTACTGCAATTTTGGAATTTTTCCTATAGCATAGCCTAGTAAAATGCAATTACCTACTATCTCTGATCTTTGCTTTTAAATAAGCTAATCAATGTCCTATTGTTAAAGTCAGTATGAGTTTTCTGTTATTTTGTATTGAAATATCTTAACTGACAAACCCATTTTACTGTAGTCAATTGAATAATGTTACCAACCCTAAGTGGAATCAGGAAAGCCTTTTAAAGTGAAGACTTCCTAAAGATACATCATTATAAACTCTTGCATCTGTAGTGTCTGATACTTAGTTGGGCGTGGTTGTGGCTACAAGGATAGAGCTCACCAGTTTTGTGGAAATCCACATGAAATGGAAAGGGTTCTTTCAGTTTTTTAAAATTATCTTAATGAGATCATATAGAATGAATTTAATATAATTCATCAAATTTTTCCATTTGTATTGTCTAGAATATTTTTCTCCCATGCAAAATATGTCCTCCTTCATAACAAATAAAATCAAAAGCCAAAGCGCATAAATAAAATCTCTTTGATGCTTATTTCAAAGCATTTTGGAAAAGTTAATTACAGCAATCCTCTCAGATACAGTTAAGTGCTATTATTTCTCTTCCATACATGGGGAAGTGAAAGCCCTGAGAATACGTTCCTTGGAGACCACACAGCAAGTTACTGACAGAACTCAGTGTCCCTAGCCTTGTTGACCTCTACAATCTCAGTGCGGTCTGTAACCTTTTTACAGCAGAACATTCACAGGAAGAAGAGACGTTTTATCAAAACACTTTACCAACAATAAACCACAGAACTTTTAGTGCTTATTGCCATTTATAGCCTGTTTTGAGTCCACCTTTAGTATCAGCAAAATACTAGAGTTACTTCAAGTCCTGCAAAAAGGCAGTGTCTGTTTTAAATGTCTTTGGGCCATCATCTTCACTAGGAAAATGCATTGTTCAAGTGTCCTGAGGAGGCAATCTCTTCCTTCCCTCTAATTCAATTGAATTCCCACAGTAGAGCTAGAAGAAAGACCTACTGATAAAAAAAAATAAACAATCATTTTTATCCCAAAAGAAAGCACTACCTCTATCAAGTATTATTATTATTTCCATACCTGGTCAACATTACCTACATTTTAGCAGTTTTAATGACTGTATTAAATACATTACTGAACTATTGTCATAGACTATCTAAATCATAGGGATTTAGTTATAAAAAATGGATAAAATCGAAAATGATGATTCACCAGCCATTTATAGAGATACATCCCAAGCATTCGGGTTATAAGCTAAACTTGTAACCTTTCACAGTGAGCTTGTGAGCTCTTGAAAACTATATAAATTCTTCTAGGCCATACAGGAAAACATGACAATATGAATCTAAAAATATATACTATTTTGCTTTGGCAAGTTTTCCCAAGACCATGCTTATGCTAAATTTGTCATAGTTGTACATATATTTAAGCTAAAAGACTATTAGCTACAATATTCTAAAATTTGAGTTTTCAATCTTAAAAGAGAAAACATTTTAAATATTGCTTTAGCTTAATTTTTAATTACCTAAAATGTGCCAAAATTTTACTGCCAAGCCTACTTTTTAAATTTTAGAGAGAGAGGAAGGGAGGAGATAGAGAGAGAGAGAGAGAGAGAGAGAGAGAGAGAGAGAGATTTGCCTTCAGCACAGCCATGGAATGCTAATATTGATATTTGATATCATGACACATTCTCTTGGGGAAAAATATGATATGAAATGAAATTCCAAATAACATCCTGTTACCACTAAGCAATTGAGAGAGAGACAGAGAGAGATATTTTAGGCAACACACACACACACACACACACACACACACACTCACACTTTTTAAAAAGATATATATTTTATTGATTTTTTACAGAGAGGAAGGGAGAGGGATAGAGAGTTAGAAACATTGATGAGAGAGAAACATTGATCAGCTGCCTCCTGCACACCCACTACTGGGGATGTGCCCACAACCAAGGTACATGCCCTTAACCAGAATCGAACCTGGGACCCTTCAGTCCGCCGGCCAATGCTCTATCCACTGAGCCAAACCGGTTAGGGCATGCACACTTATATTGAAGTTACTAATTCTTCCAAACCCTGAAGTGGATCTTATTTTTAAAATGTCTACATTTTGCTGAAACCGGTTTGGCTCAGTGGATAGAGCGTCGGCCTGCGGACTCAAGGGTCCCGGGTTCGATTCCGGTCAAGGGCATGTACCTGGGTTGCGGGCACATCCCCAGTGGGGCGTGTGCAGGAGGCAGCTGATCGATGTTTCTCTCTCATCGATGTTTCTAACTCTCTATCTCTCTCCCTTCCTCTCTGTAAAACATCAATAAAATATATTTTTTAAAAAAAATAAAATGTCTACATTTTAAAGATACTTTTATAATTCCCCAGAAAAGATGAATATAGTTGGGGATGATATTGTTCATGCATGCATTCATTCATTAATCAAACATTAAATTAACTTATGCAATATGCCAGGATTTGAGAAAATCCAGCAGGACATGGTCCTTACCTTGGGAAGTTCACAGTCCATTTGGGAGAGTCGGGTAACTCATTATAAACATACAGCATAAAAGCCTACAACTCAGGGGTCTCGAACAATTGCTAAAGAGACTAGGATAGGGACCCCTTAATCAATTTGAGTATTAGGAAAATATTCAAACAAAGGTCATATCTGCTTTTTAAGGAGTTACTTGTATTAATTAGAGTGGCGTATGGCCATTAGCAGGAGAGAATTGCAGACTAGGGCACAGCATGTGGTAGGTGTGGAATAGCATAATATGGTTGAAGAGTTACAAAGTGGTGTTGGCTAAAGTGGCTGGAGATTAGGCTGACAGACAGGCAGAAGCCAGATAAAGAAAGGCAATGCATGTGGAATTAGGGGACTAAAGGCTATGGACAGGCGCTTCAGATAAGTTTGCATTTTAGAAAGCTTACTCTGGGAGAAGAAAAGGAGAAACACCATAAGAGGACAGTTGGCAGAAACTTCTCTAATATGATTCTTTCTCCTAACACGTTAATTAGTACATTCAGTGGACAACCCTATTCGCGAGACTAGAGTGTCTTTCTATTCAGATTCTGCCTTCTGTGGCATACAAACCCACCTGTGTACACAGAAGTGTTAGGGGCCTCCTTTCTGAAATCCCCTCATTAACACCAATCTAGAAGGTTTATTTTCAGAAACTGAGTTAAGGTATGGTATCTGGGAGAGCTGCAAATAAGTTAATTAGCACATTTGTGCCCTTGTCTGGTTTCAGAGATCAGAACTTATAGAGAAGAGGACTTATTGTTCACATTTTTGCTCAGTAGGGTTGCAAAGGAATCTGAAGGAAAGGTAACAGAGAAGCAGGGAAATGAGAGAGCTTAGTATTATGATGTCTCCCAAGTGATAGAGAAGAGAGAAGGCAGAGTGGGGAAACTAGAAAGTGAGGGCCCTGAATGAAGACACTGGGCAGGCTCTGCAGGAATGCTTGTGTGGCATGGTGGGAAGAGCTGGACATTTTTAATTTCTATTTGAGAGTTATTTTTCTTTTAGAAAAATCACTTTATTCTTCTGACCTCTTTGTTTCTATGGAAAAATAACATAAGATTAAAGAATCTCTGAAATTCTTTTAAGTTCTAATATTTGAATGGTCAACTATGTCACAATTTTGCCCAAGACTGCTCCTCACACATATACTTTATTCTTGGTCCTTTAAAAAAAACACAAAAAACAAAACAGTGGATATAAAACATTAAACTCACTTAATGAACATTTCAGTGATGTATATGTGTAAAAGAGGGTTTGGTTTTAAAAGGAGGGCTGCTATATAGTAAATTGTTTGGTCTTTTTTTCCAGATTCCTGGGAGACAGCTTCTAAGTCTTTGGAATTTCTTTAGTGACAAGAGGAGTATCTTTGTTTTTCATGGTGGGAGCTGCATCTGAATTTATGCAAATACGGTAACTCATGTTTTGTGGGAAGCACAGGACTTGGTTGGAAAGTCTGTAAAGAGGATTCTCTGAAAGGTCCGGGGCCTCTAGAGGGACCTTGCAGAAGGCGGCAACCCCTGCCTTGACTTTTCCAAACAAGTCCGATCCCCGGGTGTTTTGCTAGAATCTCTATGTTTAGTTTTCAGACACGACCTTGTAGAAGCACATGCTTTCTCAAGGATGTTTACCCTGCTGATTGTATCTAGAGGTTGATTTTAGTTCAAGCTGTTGCTACAATAAAAGCCTACGGAGGCAGGCGAGCGGGGCTGTCGATTCCTTTAGGCAGGCAGTTCCTTAGCCCTCTCTTTCACAGAGACTTGTGTCAGAGTAATCATTCATATGTCACCCAGGGTCCCCTGGTCAGTCCCGGTAATGATTGATCTCAGGATGGAAGCTGTGCTTATCAAAGAGAACGATCATGTGATTATAAATTTGGAACTTTGAGCTGCTTGATAACCTGACCTCTACTCTCCAAGGAGTGGGTGGGTGCTAAAGGTTGAGTTAAATCCCATGGTAGATGAGCCAGTCAGCCATGCCTTCATAATGACCCCCCAATAAAATCTCTGGACACTGAAGCTCTCAGGGAGCTTCTCTGATCTGTAATCATCCATCTATGGGCCAAAAGGGTGACATGTCCTGATGACATAGAAGCTTCACATCTGTGACCCTTCTAGGCTTCATCCAATGTGTCTCTCTCTGGCTAGTTCAGATTTGTATCCATTTGCTATAATAAAAATGTAATCATAATTTAGCATTTTCCTAACTTCTGTGAGTCATTCCAGTGAATTTTTTGAAACTGAAGGGATAGAGAAAAGCCCCAAATCAGTAGTAAATTGATCAGAGTGTGGCTGGCCTGGGCACCCTAAAACTGTAGCTGATGTCTGACATAAGGCATTCTTTTTTGGGACTATACTTCAACGTGTGAGCTCTGTGCTAGATGTGGGTAGTTAGCATCAGAATTGCATTGTAAAGCCTTACTGAATATTTTAACAGATTTTAAAAATTAAAATTTTACGAAATATTTGGTGACATATTTTCACAATTAAATTCTCTGAAACACCACTGCTTCATTACAGTAGCCATGAAAGAGTTAAATGTGGATGCAACAGAAGCAGGTAGCCTCCTTAAAGGTAATAATTAACATTATTGAGTTGCTGCTAAAGAAAGGATTGAATGAAGAGACAGGTATTTTGCAAATATCAAACAGGGGGAAAGGACAGAGAAAAAATGTTTTTAAGTTGGGGGTGGGGGGGATCAAAGGTCTTATAATTTTTTTTTAAAGAGACTCAGTAGTGCATAGCTAAAGAAAATAGTAAGTAAGAAAAGTTGACACCAGGATTCATTAAAAATTATATAAGTTCAAACATGAGAGAAGTTTAGAGTATAGCTCACTGGAAAAACAACAATTATATTTGAAAAATCTGGTAAAAGATAAGTAGGGAAAAATTGTGTGAGAAGTATCACTTATTTATCTTTTCATAAAGAATGTTGAAATTCATTATACTGAGATGTGATTGCAACCCAGCTTAAAAATGTGATATGGCTTTTCCCATAGGAGAGAATACAAATTTCCAGAAAAAAAATAATTCTAGGACAATCCAATTGCTTTTTCACATGGCTAATATTTTCAATAATGCAAATAAGCTAACATAATGCATATTGACTTTCACAACACAGGTTGCGTTTAGTTTAACTTAAGAAAAATTATTGAACCATCATGTATCTTTTCCATAAGTATATTTTTTAATGTTACCTTATTTATCTGGATACCAGTGTTATCCTTTTGACGCAGTGGTTCTCAACCTTCCTAATGCCGTGACCCTTTAATACAGTTCCTCATGTTGTGGTGACCCCCAACCATAAAATTATTTTTGTTGCTACTTCATAACTGTAATTTTGCTACTGTTATGAATCGTAATGTAAATATCTGATATGCAGGATGTATTTTCATTGTTTGCGACCCACAGGTTGAGAACCGCTGCGGGGTAGCAATTAATTCAGAGCAGAGGGCAATCTATATGACATGTAATTGCAACCTGTAGAAAATAGTGAAGGAATACATAAAAAGATGGATCATTAAAAGCACCATCAAATCCTGTTAAAGTTCTTTTCAGAATCTCTATACACTGAGAAAGAAACATAAAGCTCTTTTAATCAAAACAGTGCCCAGGTGGATTAGTTGTCTGTGTTAATGCTCCTGTCACTTTCAGAAGTCTTGTAAGGATCCTGGTGTGAAGTGGGAGTGCATCTAGGAGCCTTGACTCAATGATAATATCCCTGGGACTCAGGTGATCACTGCTGCCATCTGTAGAGCTACCACTACCTCATTCTGGTTGAGAGCCTTTGAAGCTATGAAACCAGAGAACAATCTTTCATTGGTTCATTAATCTTTCTGATAAACTCTTACTTATTATTTAAGGCCCAGGAACTACATTGGCAAAATTAATTACACCATTACCTAGAATCCTATAGCTTTTAAAAAATATATAGATATATTTTTATTGCTTTCAGAGAGGAAGGGAGAGGAAGAGAGAGAGAAACATCAATGATGAGAGAGAATCATTGATTCGCTGCCTCCTGCATTCCCCCCACTGGGGATCGAACCTGCAACCCGGACATGTGCCCTTGCCCAGAATCAGTCCTTAAGCCGATGCTCTATCCACTGAGCAAACCAGCTAGGGCCCTATAGCTTTTTAATAACTATTCTACTATGGACATGCACCTAATTATATATTTTTCTCTTTCTAAATGTATTGCTGAACCAGAATTCTGCACATTGATCATATGCATGTATGTGCATAAAATACATATGTGCATGGAATTGTACATATATTCTATATGTGGTAGGGTTCCAGCAGCTAAGATTAAAAAGCTAACTTTCTGTAATAAAGAGATACCTAAACACAGTGGCTTAAATAAAGCAGAAGTTTTTTATCTTTTATACAACAATCTTGAGGTGGATGGTTGAAGCTAATGAAGCTGTTCTGATCCACAAAGTAATTTAGGAAATCTGTCATGGGCCACCTTAGTCCATCCTCACGTTTTCCCGTCCTCTAGTGTGTTGCTGCTATTGCATAGTTGAATATGGGAGGCCCCTTCCGTGTTCTGGCTCACAGTAAAAAGGAGAGGAAAAATAGAAAAGAGTTTGCTCTTTATTTTAATGCCAATGCTTAGAAGTGCCACTAATTGCCTCACTGACTTAGTTACTAAATTCTGTCACATGACTGGCCAAATCTACCTGCAAAGAAAGCAGGAATATGTAGTCTTTAATGGAGTGGCCATGTATGTCCAGCACCTTGGAAGAAGGAGAGAATGGTTTTCAGTGGAAGTCCAGCAATTTGCTACTTTTACTGTATATACAATGTAAAATAACAAAGGCTGATACAGCAAAATGTCAAAGAGTAATGGGAAAAAATGAACCTGAATGTTCTTTAGCAGTGTTTCTCAACTGGGACATTTTGTCTCCCCAGGGAACATTGGGCGATGTCTGGAGACATTTTTAGCTGTTATAACTGGGGATGGGTTGGTACTGGCATCTAGTGTGAGAGGCCAAAGGTGCAACTAACCATCTTGTAATACATAAGAGAACAGCGCACATCACAAAGAATTATCTGGCTCAAATGTTAATACAATTGAGAAACTCTATATAATAATTTTTGTATCTCCAAAACATTACATGCCACTTGAAACAAATTTGGAACATAAAAGTTATATGAGGAAAACATGTTAGAGATGTTTCTTTTGCTGGTTTACCTGTGTCACCCCTATTTGACTTGAAGCCATCTGAGATTAGAAATCTTGTTTTTGTTGTTTTTATTACAGGCACAAGGGCAATCAGTTCATGTTTCTAAACAGATAATGATGAATACAGAGCATCTCTTCTGTGCATTGCCCTATACCAATTCCGCTGAAAAAGTCATGGACCCTGTTCTCAAGGTCCTAGCCATTGACAGCCATTGTTTTTGTTATTTCTCACAACCCTAACTATAACGTCCACATCAGCTGTGTCTCTACTCATCTCTATCACATCTGTAGAGCAGTCTGTGTTTGAGGGTTGCTTTCTTCATCTCAGGCCACCACACTTGGGAAGTCTAAGTGTGCCTGCATCTCCAGGGTTTTCTGTTAAAGCAAGCCAAACCAGGAAGCAGCTCTAAATCATTAACTTTTTTATTTTTTTTTTACTCCACATCCAAAGATATTTTTATCCTTTGATTTTTAGATAAAGTGGAAGGGAGAGACAGAGACAGAGAGAAACACCGATGTGAGAGGACAGGTCGATTGGTTGCCTTCCGCACGCCCCCGACCAGGGCTGGGAGCCTGCAACCGAGGTACGTACCCTTGACAGGAATCGAACCTGGGACCATTCAGTCCGCAGGCCGACGCTCTATCCACTGAACCAAACCGGCTGGGGCTAAATCATTAACTTTTTAACAGCTCCACTCAGATAGAAACAAAATTAAGATTTACAGGACTATAAAGCAGGTGGCTGCTATTTAACTATTCAAAATGGGAAATGGGAAGAAAAGCCGGGGCTTTGTAAGATCCTGTAGTGTAACAAGCATACTCAACAAGCTGAGAGGAATGAATTAGGGAAATGAATATTTGATGAATTTCATATGAACTTTTGACCCTCTCAAGGGTTGTAAAATTGCTTTTCTACCCCTGGAGCCAGTCTTCCAAGCAACTTCTATTTTAACTCTCTCTACTCTGTCTCTACCTTTCCGTCTCTGTTTGTCTCTCTCTCTCTCTTCGCTTTCCTCCCTCCTTTCCTCTTCCCATGTTTCATCCCTCCCTCACTTTTCAAATTGTCCCAACCTTCATTCCTAGGTCATCAATTCAGGCTCGCCTCAACCTGAACTAGTGCCCTTTTGCAAACTTTCTTAATCCAGGCCAGAGATCATAGAATGTGAAAGTTTATCTCTCTCGATCTTCATCATTCCTTAATTTGCCCAGAGACAAAATTTTATTTTCCAGCACTGCCTCAGTGTTCTCCACTGGGGGAAAAATGTATTATGATTGTTATCTAGTGCACCATAAGGAATTACAAGAAAGGCAACATTGTGCATGGAGCTTATTGAATTGCAAACAGCTTTCTCAGAAATCAAGGCGCCCCTTGATGCAAATCAAATGCTTACATAATGCTATTTCCTTGGAGGCTGACAAAGGAGTGATGGGATTAAGGTGCCCCTTTGTGGTGCAGCAAAGCTTTTTTGTCTTTTTGCTTAAAGCAGAACATTTGACATATTAACTGACTTGGCACAAAATGTATCTAAAGCTATTGAATGCACCTATTTTTCTTGATTGATATTATAACAAACCTCTTACCAAGGGATCTGAAGCAGCTGGAAGCTACTATGATGTTTCTGCCCCCCTTTTTCCTCTCTCTTCTCTCTTTCCATATCCTTCCCCACCCTTTCCATAATCCTCAGATATTTAACAAAAACTGGTCACAGCATGAATGAAAAGAAATCTGTTTCATTCTTACCGGATTTTATAATCTAGCATCATTTTATAATATCAATTGTACCCACATGTGCTACAGTCCTTTTTTGTTTTTTACAGATGGCACAGCGAATTAGGACCAGTGGTCCAGCAGTCATTTTGCATGAAGCCAGATTCCAATGTGACAGGAGCTATGCATCACCACACACCCTTAAGAATAATGCTCGGCTGTGTTTACAAGTGTCTTCCCAGCAGCTGGTTTCTAAATATGGGCGCTGGTGCATGGCATGTATTAGAGATTGGAATATGCCTCCTATTGTGCAGCCCAAATGAAGCCAACTGTATTCTAGAAGAGTACACTGCCTTCCTTTCTTTTGTCCTTTAATCTTCTTTCCCCTTTCTCCTCCCTGTTTGATTCTTTCCCTTCCACATCATTCCTTCCCTTCATATTTTCCTCTTTTGATAATATTTTTTTTCTTTCCTCCTAATTTAGAGACTTCTTGAAAATAGCATTGTAACTTAGCCTTTATACCTTCAGGACACAGTATAAAGGGTGTCAATAAATGCTTATTAAATAAACTGTTGATGATATATTTATAATAGTTAAAAGCATATTTATCTAAGATGATGGCATAATGCTAATGCATAGAAATTTTATCTTTGTTATTGTTATCAAAATCACCACTTCTGCCATCATCGTTGACATAACATCATTATTACTATGAGTGCCTACCCTCCACACTGAGCATTATAATTATTATTTAATTCTACAGTGATTTGTTATTGCCTCATCTATAAAACATGGAAAATAATACACCTTCTCCATAGACTTCTTGGGAAGACTAAATAAAATAATATGTAGAAAGCATTCATCAAAATAAGAAGTATTCCATGTGTTAGCTATTGATATTATTATTATTTTTAAATTTATCTTTATGGCTGAAAGTATTACAGATGTCCCCTTTTTTTACCCCATTGACCTACTCAGCCCTGACTCCACCCTTAACCCTAGGCCTTCACCACACTATTGTCTGTGTCCATGGGTTATGCATATATGCATATAAATTCTTTGGTTGATCTCTTCCCACCCCCAATTTCCCAAGCCCCGCCTTCCCTCTGAGGTTCCTCAGTCAGTTCCATGCTTTTATGTCTCTATATCTATTTTGTTCATCAGTTTATTTTGTTCATTAGATTCCACATATGAATGACTTCACATGATACTTGTCTTTCTCTGACTGGCTTATTCTTATTAGCATACTACACTACAGGTCCCTCCATGATGTCTCAAAGGATAAGAAATCCTTCTTTTTTACAACTTCATAGTATTTCATTATGTAAATATACCACAGTGGTTTTTGTTTTCTTTTAATCCTTTCATCTACTAATGGACACTTGGGCTGTTTCAAGTATTTAGATATTGTAAATTGTGCTGCTATGGACATAGGGGTGCATATATTAATTCTGACTCATGTTTTGGGATTTTTAGGATATATTCCTAGAAGTGAGGTTACTGGGTCAAATGGCAGTTCCATATTTAATTTTTTGAGTAAACGCCATACTATTTTCCATAGTGGCTGTACAGTCTGCATTTCCACCAGCAGTGTACCAGGGTTCCCTTTTCTCCACAACCTCACCAGCACTTGCCATTTGTTGATTTGTTGATGGTAGCCATTCTGACAGATGTGAGGTGATACCTTGTTGTCTTTTTTAAAATATATATATACCTTTATTGATTTCAGAGAAAAAAGGATAGGGAGAGAGAGATAGAAACATCAATGATGAGAGATAATCATTGATCAGCTGCTTCCTACATGCCCCTACTGGGGATCGAGCCTGCAATCCAGGCATGTCCCCTAACCTGGAATTGAACTAGAATTTCCTGGTTCATAGGTCTATGCTGCACCACTGAGCCACACCAGCAGGGTACCTCATTGCCATTTTATTTTGCATCTCTCTGATGATTAGTGACTTTGAACAATTTTTCATATGTCTCTTGGCCATCTGTATGTCTTCTTTGGAGAAGTGTCTATTCAGGTCCTTTGCCTATTTTTAAATTGGATTGCTTGTCTTTCTTTTGTTAAGTTGTATGAGTTATTTATGTATTTTGGAAATTAACCCCTTATCAGATACTAGTAGCCCGGTGCATGAAATTCGTGCACATTAAAAGGGAATTAATTGCCCTAACCGGTTTGGCTCAGTGGATAGAGCATCGGCCTGTGGACTCAAGGGTCCTGGGTTCAATTCCGGTCAAGGGCATGTACCTTGGTTGTGGGCACATCCCCAGTGGAGAGTGTGCAGGAGGCAGCTGATCGATGTTTCTCTCTCATTGATGTTTCTAACTCTCTATCCCTCTCCCTTCCTCTCTGTAAAAAATCAATAAAATGTATTTTTTTTAAAAAGGGAATTAATTAGCAGAGATATTTTAATATTGCTATTTGCCCTTTATAATAGAAGTGTGAGAGATGAAAGGAAATTAGTAAAATGTATATGAAAATAATATATAAATTTATTAATAAATAAACAGTAACAAAAGGATATAAAAACAACAGAGGCATGATATAAAAACGACAAAAACATGATATGAAAACGACAAAAACATGATATGGAAACAACAAAAACAACAGTGATGCAAATAATGACTGATATAGTGATTAAACTTATTCTAATATCTCCCTGTACAACACATTAAGAGTGAAAACACTTTCAGAGTGCTTGACTAATTTCCCTTGTGATAAAGTACTTAGAACTTTAACTGTAACATCACCTGCTCTTCAAACTCGAGAGAAAGCAACATATAACTGACCATGTGCAAAAACGGGTTCAGGTAGGAATATGCCTACTTTGTCTAGAGTTTGTCCTTGTGATTTATCAATAGTCATCACAAATGCTGGCATTGTGGAAAACCATAGTCGAATCAATTTAAATGGGAGGCCAGTGTCAGATGGGGACAAATTCTTGGAATCAGAACAGCCTCTCCCTCTGCAGATCCTGTTAATACTTCAGCTTCAATAATGTTAGGTATTAATCTTTTGATAATAATTCTGGTACCATTACAAAGACTCCATTTACTATTGAGAATTCTCAATAGCATGATGATTGCACCCACTTTCAATTTTAATTTATGACACGGCATTCCCAAAGGAGTAATACTATTAAGAAATTCTATGGGAAAATTTTCCTTTTCAGCATCATCTGTGGAATCAATGGAATCATCACTCAAATATGTGTGAAAATCTCCATTGAGTATACCAAATTTTCTTCATTTAATTTTTGAATATGCTCATTTTTTGGACAAAGAATAGCACATTTAGATATATTTTTAATATTATCTATAGCAGTGGTTCTCAACCTTGGCTGCACATTAGAATCACCTGGGAATCTTTTTAAAATCCTGATTCCTGGGCCTCATCCTCTGGAAATTGTTTCTTTGATATGGGGTGGGGCCACAACATTAGTAACAAAGAAACAGAATTAAAACTTTATTGTGGGGAGCCGCTACAGTGTTTTGGACAGGTTCAAGCCTTGGACTGATGAGAGAGCACATTCCTCTCATTGTCACATGCAAGTCCCAGCTTGGAGGGCAGGGCCCTCCCAGGACAATTATAGCCAACAGCTGTAGTTGTAAGCTTGAACCTATGGTCTGAACATGTGGCCCCATGTGCCTGAGTGATGTGGGCTTGATAGAGTTCAGGTGCATGTAGGTGAGTAGGATTGAAACCCAGGAGAATGTTGTAAACATCTTGGTCATGCCCTTACTTTGCCTCATAGCATCTGCTATAAAATAAAGGCATGGCTGTGGGCGTGGTCGCTGTCTCTCAGAGAAGCAGCATCCCACTGAGACCGGCTTTCATTCTCTTGTCTGTCTTTTCTAAGCCTTTCAGCTGCCCCCACTCAGGTTCACCCCTGGCTGTGCTGGCATGTGGCACACTTTAGAAAGAGATGCCTCCACACTCCCAGGGTGGGTTTCTGCCTCAAACCCCGCCCTTACAGGAAAAAGCTCTTTGAAACAGCTCGGGGGACAGCGAAGCCATTGCCAAGACAACCCCTGCAGGACTGACTTCCTTCTGCTTGGTCGCGGCGGTTCTGGACATGATGAACACCACCCAGGGTTTTTATATAAGTAGATATCATTGGCAAATATGTTCTCCCATACAGTGGACTCTGTTTTCATTGTGTTGATGGCTTCCTTTGCTGTGCAGAAGCTTTTTATTTTGATGTAGTACCATTTGTTTATTTTTAACTTTGTTTCCCTTACCCTAAGAGATGTATTTGCAAACTTATTACTAGGAGAGATGTCTAATTTTGCTGCGTACGGTTTCTTCTAAGATTTTTATGGCTTCACATTTTACACTTAAGTCTGTTATCCATTTTGAGTTTATTCTTGTATATTGTGTAAGTTGATGGTTTAGTTTCTTTTCTTCTTCTTTTTTTTTTTTGCATATACTTGTCCAAGTATACCGACACCATTTATTGAAGATACTACTTTACTCCATTGTATGCTCTTGCCTCCTTTTTCAAATATTAATTGGGCATAATGGCTTGGGTCTATTTCTGGTGTTTCTGTTTGGTTCCATTGATCTATATGCCTGTTCTTGAACCAATACTAGGCTATTTTGATATAAATTCCTTTGCAGTATAACTTCATATCTTGTATTGTGATCCCTCCAACGTGGTTCTTCTATCTCATGATATACTCAGGGTCTTTTTTGGTGCCATATAAATTTTTTGAGTATTTGCTCTAGATCTGTGAAATATGCCTTTACTATTTTAATATGGATTGCATTGAATCTATGGGTAGTATGGACATTTTAATGATTTAATTTTACCAATCCATGAACATAGTATATTTTCCACTTGTTTATATCTTCCTCTATCTGATTTTTCAACATCTTGTGGTTTTCTAAGTACAAGTATTTTACCTCCTTGGTTAAGTTTATTTCTAAGTATCTTTTGTTGTTGTTGTTGCAATGGTAAATGGGATTATTTTTTAGTTCTGTTTCTGATAATTAATTATTGGTGTATAAAAATGCCATTGATTTCTGGATGTTAATTTTGTATCCTGCTACATTGCTAAATTCATTTATTAAATCTATAAGTTTTTGGTGGTGTGTCTAGGGTGTTCTGTGTACCATATCATTTCATCTGCAAATAATGACATTTTTTCTGCCTCCTTTCTAATTTGAATACTATGTATTTTTTCTTGTCTGATTGCTGAGGCTAGAACTTCCAGTACTATGTTGAATAAGAGTGGTGAAAGCAGATATCCCAGTCTTGTTCCTGTCCTTTGGGAAAATGGTGTTAGTTTTTGCCCATTGAATTTGATATTGGCTGTAGGTTTGTCGAATATGGTCTTTATTATGTTGAGGTATGCTCCTTCTATCTCCACTTTGCTGAGAGTTTTTATCAAAAAAGGGTGCCAGATTTTATCAAATGCTTTTTCTGTGTCTAGTGACATGTTCATGTGTTTTTTGTCTTTCATTTTATTCATGTGATATATAAAATTTATTGATTTGAAAATATTGTGCCAGTCTTGCATCCCTGGAATAAATCCCACTTGGTCATTTTGGATGATCTTTTTAATATATTGCTGGATCCAATTTGCTAATATTTTATTGAGGATTTCAGTATCTTTGTTAATCAGAGATACTGGCCTATAATTCTCTTTCTTTATAGTGTCTTTATCTGGTTTTGGGAGTAGGATAATGCTGGCCTCATAAAAAGAACTTGGAAGTGTACCTTACTCTTGATTATTTTGAATAGTTTAAGGAGAGTACATGTTAGTTCTTCTTTAAATATTTGGTAAAACTTCCCTGTGAAGCCGTCCAGACCAGGTTTTTTGTTTGCTAGTATTTTTTTTTTATTACTGCTTCAATTTCATCAGTTGTAGTCAGCCTATTCAGGTTTTGTGATTCTTCCTGATTCAGGTTTGGAAGATTGTAGTCTTGTAGGAATTTGCCTATTTCATCCAGGTTGTCCCACTTGTTGGCATATGGTTGTTCATAATATTTTCTTACAAGCCTTTTTATTCCCAGGGGATCAGTTGCTTCTTCACCACTTTCATTTCTGATTTTCTTTATTTGGGTCCTCTCTGTTTCCTGATGAATCTGGCTAAAGGTTCATTAATCTGATTTATCTTTTCAAGGAATTAGCTTTTGGTTTCATTGACCTTTTGTGTTGTTATTTTATCCTCTGTCATTTATTTGTGCTCTGACTTCTATTATTTTTTTCCGTCTACTTAATCTGGACTTTTCCTGTTGTTCTCTTTCTAATTCTTTAAGTTGTAGAATTAGATACTTTGTTAGAAATTTTTATTGTTTATTGAGGCCAGTAGGGCTATGAACTTCCATCTCAGGATGACTTTCACTGTGTCCCATAGATTTTAGATTGCTGTGTGTTCATTTTCATTCATTTCCAGAAAGCTTTTGATTTATTCCTTCATCTCATTGGTAACCCATTCATTGTTTAATAACATGCTATTTAGCCTCCATATGTTTGAATGTTTTCGAGTATTTTTATTGTAGTTGATTTCTAGTTTCATACCATTGTGATCTGAGAAAATGCCTGATATGATTTTAATCTTCTTGAATTTGTATAGACTTCATGTTTTGTTTTGTTTTTTCCTGAGATGGGGTCTATCTTTGAGAATGCCCTAAATGCACTTGAGAAGAACGTATATTCTGAAGCTTTGGGGTGAATGTTCTGTAAATGTAAATTAAATCCATCTGATCTAGTGTTTCATTTAGAGTCACTGTTTCCTACTATGACTGTATTGCTATGGATCTCTCCCTTAAAGTCCTCTAGAAGTTTTTTTTTTTCATATATTTAGGTGCTTCTATATTGGGTGCATATGTTTATGAGAGTTACATCCTCTTGTTGGATTGATCCCTTTAGTATTATGTAGTGATCTTCATTGTGTATTGTGATGGCCTTCATTTTGAAGTCCATTTTGTCAGATCTGAGTATTGCTATCCCAATTTTTTTTTCATTTCCATTTGCATGAAATTTTTTTCCATTCCTTCACTCTCATGCTATGTATTTTGCTCTGAGGTGGTTCTCTTGTAGACAGCATATCCATTCTTTTTTCTTATCCATTCAGCTATTCTATGTCTTTGGACTAGAGCATTTAATCTATTTACATTTAAGGTTATTATTGATAGATACTTATTTATACCAATATAATTCTTTATGGCTATGTTTGTCTCTCTGTGTATCTTCTTTTTATTATAGCAGCCCCTTTAACATTCCTTGCAATGCTGTTTTGGTATTGTTAAAATCCTTTAGCTTTTTTTTTTCTTTTGGTCTAGATAGTTCTTTATTTCACCATCTATTTTGAATGATAGCCTTGTTTGATATAGTAGCTTGGCTTCAGATCCTTGCTTTTCATTACCTTGAATACTTCATGCAATTTTCTTCTAGGCCAGTGATTGCGAACCTATGACACGCGTGTCAGAGGTGACACGCGAACTCATTTTTTTGGTTGATTTTTCTTTGTTAAATGGCATTTAAATATATAAAATAAGTATCAAAAATATAAATCTTTGTTTTACTATGGTTGCAAATATCAAAAAATTTTTATATGTGACACGGCATCAGAGTTAAGTTAGGGTTTTTCAAAATGCTGACACGCCGAGCTCAAAAGGTTCGCCATCACTGTTCTAGGCTGTAGAATTTCTGATGAGAAATTCTTTTGTTGCCTTTAAGATTCCTTCTTTGTTCTTAATTTTTGGCATTTTGTAATTACATGTATATATTGATTTCAGAGAGAAAGGGAGAGGGAGAGAGATAGAATGATGAGAGAGAATCATTGATCTGCTGCCTCCTGCATGCCCCTGTTGCAGGGGATCAAGCCTGCAACTGTGGCATATGCCCCAATTGGTAATTGAACCATGACCTCCTGGTTCATAGATTGATGCTCAACCACTGAAACATGTCAGCCTGGCTAATTTTGGCATTTTAATTATGATGTGTCTTGCCATGGGCCTTTTTATGTTCCTCTTGCTTGGAACTATCTGTGCTTCCTGAACTTGTGGGACACTTTCTGCCATTCAGTTAGGGAAGTTTTCTGCCATTGTTTCTTCAAACAAGTTCTCTAGCTGTTACTCACTTTCTTCTGCTTCTGTGTCTTTTACAATGTGGATATTGTTACATTTCATGTGTGCCACAGCTTCCTTAAACTGTCCTCCAGGTTTCTTAATTGTGTTTTTTTTTTGATTCTCTGATTGAGTGATGTTCTACCCTGTTTTCTAATTTGCTGATTCAATCCTCAGCTTCCTCTAATCTGCTATTTATTCCTTCCAGTGTATTCTTTATTTCTGCTATACCATTCTTCACTTCTGACTGGTTATTTTTCATAGTTTCTGTATGTTTTTATGCTGTTGAGCATTTTTATAATCATTATTCTGAACTCTATATCTGATAAATTTCTTATCTCTATTTGATTTAGCTCTTCTTCTGGAGAATTCTCTTGTTCTTTCATTTGGGCTTGTTTCTTTGTCTCTGCCTTTTGACTGCCTGTTTGGGTTTGTTTCTATATATTCGGTAGATCTGATATGACTCCTAGTCTTAATATGGTGGCCTTATGTAGTGGGTAACCTGTGAGACCCAGTGGCACAGTCTCCCTGAATCACCAGGCCTGGGTGCTCTAATAATGTTCCTTGTGTGTGTTGTGTGGGCACTCCTGTTGTAATTGAACCTTGATTGCTATTAGCTCATTCATGCATGGGCTTGACCCACAGGCTGGCTGACAGTGAGACTCAATCCCCAACATAGCATGCAGTTTCTTATCACACAAAGTAGAATTCTCCTCTGCCTGGGTTGGAGCCCATATATCCCTGTAGATGTACTGCCTGTGGAGTTTGTTGGATCTTGCTCTGTAGTTGTCTGAAGCTTGCCACTTGGTTTATTGGTTTGGGGGCTCTTCTAAGGGTCTCTAGTGCAGAACAATGTCAGGCGCTGTTTTTGACTGGCCCCGAGTACCCTGTTTAGAGCTATCAGCAATCCACATCTTGTGGGACCTTCAATTGGGGCTGGATGCATATGGGAAGGACCAAAATGTGCACCAAAGTCAGCTTTTCCTCACCCAGAGCTTAGATGCAGTTCAGACAAAGACTCAAAGCACCCAGAGATCCACCTCTGCCTGCAGGCTAATTGTTAGAATCAGTCATTTAATGAGCCTCGGGTAAACTCCAAAGCATGGGGCAAGAGGGTCTCCAATGTTTGGGGTAATTTCTTCCCCCCAGGCAAAAGCTGCACTTATGGGAAATCTCTGCTGAGAAAGATGGTTTCTGTAGTATCTGAAATGACTCAGCACAAGGATCCTGATGGTTATCTTCTCTGCTCTTTCCTGCTCTTTCCTACCCCAGACTTTCCTCATGGAGCTCTAGTTCACTCTGTTCTCCCATTACTAGAGCCCAAGGGAAGTGTTTGCAAATGAAATTTTGTGTGTTGGCCCTTTCAAAGGGGCAGATGACTATGCTTTTCTAGTCATCTGCCCCTGCCAGATAGAATCCCCAATGCTTTTCACTTAGTGTCTGATGTTATGTGGGCACCTTTCCCAGTTCTGGTGCTCTGGGCTGGGGAGGCTGGTTTTGAGGTTGGACCCCAGACTTCTCATGGGGAGTTCCCCACAGCTGAGATATACCTCCAGAACTTAACCTGCTGCCTGTGGGAGCCCAGTCAGCCCTTTTGCACCTCCACCCTTCTAACTAGTCTCAATGAAGTCTCCTCTTTATGTCTTTAGTTACACAGTTTCTCTCCAGCTAGTCTTCAGTTGGTTATATAGAGTGATTTTTCTATATTTTAGTTGTTATTCCAGTTTGGTTCTGGAGAATGTCAGTATAGCTTCCACTTAATCTGCTGCCATTTTCTGATCTGATTATTATTTTAATTTCCATCTTACAGTTGAATAAATAGGAACACAGAGGTTAGGTGGTTTTCCAGAAGTCACTCAGGTGATAAGTGACAGAAATAGGAAACAAACTCTCAGTTTTGGCTCCATTGACAAGGCCATATGAATACTGTACTGTTTTTCCATTTTTGGAATCTGTAAAATTCTTGACAAAAGTAGGAAGGATAAGTCAAATAACTAGCTGTGACAACTTTAGAAAGAGAAATCATTTTTTAAAAAAAATAAAGGTGTAACCCTAGCCTGTTTGACTCAGGGGATAGAGTGTCAACCTGTAGACTGAGGAGTCCCAGATTCAATTCCTGTCAAGGGCGCGTACCTTGGTTGCAGGCTTAATTCCGCCCCCAGTCTCTCTCACATCAATGTTTCTCTCTGTCATTCCCCTTCCCTTTCACTCTCTCTAAAAAATCAACGGAAAAATATCCTTGGGTGAGGATTAACAAAACAAAAAAAATAATAATAAAAATAAAGGTATAGATTGACAATAATTATAAGAAATAGTGCCAAAGGGTTTCACACTTGTCACTAAAGTCTTCTTTATCACAGTTTGGGAGCACAGTGAAATTATACTTATGTTATAAATTTACCTATAAAGTTATTGTTTTTGCTAATGCAGTAATATTCAATTTTATAAATTTTATACTTCGATATAAAACAAAGTTTTGATGAGTCTAATTTCTATGATACTATCTAAAGAATTAGATCTGTTCTGAAAGAGAAATGTCAGCCTCCCTTTGTCTTGTTCTTCCATTTCCCTTTCCTGGTCTCTGATTTTGGTTAACGGTTGTTAGAGTTAATTATAAAATTTTACTTTGATAAGTAAACATAATATACAATAAACTAAGCCATCACCTTAAAAAGTACAAAAAGAAACATATATATATATAACCAATGCAATAAAAAAGGAGATATGAAAAACAGAAATCAATTAAATGAAACTATTAACAAATCTAAAAATGGGTTCTTTTAGAAGTTCAAGTGATAAAGCTTTAAATAAAATACTGAAGAAAAAAAGGAAAGGAGGTAAAAATTACCAATATGAAAGACATAAGAAAGAAAATAACTATGGATTTTAAAGTGATAATAAAAGAATGTTATAAACAAGAATACATTTTTTAACTCAGATGAAATTTATAAATTTATGTGAATACACAAACTATTGTGTAAACTTCTTCATTCATGAAGAAAAAGATGACCATAATAGCCTGGTATCTATTAAGTTGTTTGAATTTGTAGCCTAAAATCTTTCTCCAAAATAAGTTCCAGGCCCAGGTGACTAAATGTGTGAATACCATAAAACATTTAAAGAATTATCTCAATTTTACAGAGAATCTTTTTAAAACTGCGAGATGAGAGAACACTTTCAACTCATTTTATGGGGCTTCCTAATACCAAAACCAGACATAAGAGAAGAAAACCTAAAATAGACCACTACAAAAAGATTTAATAATATAACAACTTGGCATGATGCAATATTTTAACATGAACAAAGATACAAAAATTTTTAATAAATTATTAGCAAATTAATTTAGAAGCATATAAAATAATGATACAAAATGAATGAGTGATGTTTATTTCTGAAGTGCAAAGCTGGTTAAGCGTATGAAATCAATCCTTGTAATTAACTACACCAAAACCAGTAGAAAAGTGTACTATCCAATCGATGAAATAAAAAATTTAATTCAATATATATTACCAATAAAATAATCTCTCAGCAATCTAAATTAGTACAGAACTTCCTTAATTTGATAAAGGGAATCTAGAAAACCACATAACTGGCAACATAGTTAGTGGTAAAAGAATAGTGTTCTCCCCATAATGCAGTGAACAATAATAGAATGTCCAATCTCACCACTGTTATGCAGCATTGTGTGGGAGGTTCTGGCCAATGTGATACAACAAGATAAATATATTAAAAGGCATACAGACTTGAAAAGAAGAAACATGACTCAGATTAGTTGTAGAGCATCATGATTGTATATAAATACAATCCCAAAGAATCTATAAAATATCTCCTAGAAATTATGAGATTAAAAAGGTCATAGGAAAATGGTCAATTTATAAAATTCAATTATATTTTTAAATATTAGTACTGAACACTTGAATATTAAAATAAATGTAAAAATCTTCATAATTTATATTATAAAAATAAAATAAAATATTTTATAGAGATTAGTCTAACTAATCTAATATGTGCAAAAACTTTATGCTGAAAATAAAATACACTGATAAGAAAAATTTTAAATGATCTAAATAAATTGAGAGATACGCTCTGTTCATGTATTGGAAAACTTAACATTGCTAGATTGTCAATTCTTCCCAAATTGACATATAGATTCAAAGAATACTGATCACTATCCAATGAGGGTTAGTTTTAGATATTGGGAAGATGATTCTATAGTTTATATGGAAAGGCAATGACCCTAGATTAACCAAACAAATTTTGAAACAGAAAAAGAAGTTTGAAGAAAGCACAAAGCCATATTTTTTTGACATTCTCTTTTAAGTTTTAATAAAACACAATATGTTTTTTGAAAAATTTAAAAATGTAACACAACCATTTTCCTGAGCCAAGGTAAGTGAGGAAATTAATCTTATGATTGTCTTTCCATACCTGAAAAATATGAAAGGAATTACTTCTTCCCAGGAAAAAGTTGAAACGTGTCTATATTATTTCTTCCTGTTGGTAAATTATTGCACAATATCTTATGTTTTGAGAAATTAAACAAATTGACAATCATAGATGTCTAAAATATAAGTTCCTAAATATGAATATATGTATGTACGTACATACAATTATTAATAAAAACTATTTACTATTTTAAAAGGTTTTCTGAAAATATGATCTTTTTTAATTAATTAAATTTTTTTAATTGCTTAAAGTATTACAAAGAGTATTACATATGTCTCCTTTTTTTCCCCCGCCCTTGACAATCCCCCAGCCTCCCCTACCCCCCAGTGTCTTATGTCCATTGGTTATGCTTATATGCATGCATACAAGTCCTTCGGTTGACCTCTTACCCACCCCTGCCCCCCAACCCTCCCCCGCCTTCCTGCTGTAGTTCGACAGTCTGTTTGAGGCAGCTCTGCCTCTGTATCTATTTTTGTTCAAAAGTTTATTATGGTCTTTATTATCCATAAATGGGTGAGATCATGTGGTATTTTTCCTTCCTTGACTGGCTTATTTCACTTAGCATAATGCTCTCCAGTTCCATCCATGCTGTTGCAAATGGTAAGAGTTCCTTCTTTTTTACAGCAGCATAGTATCCCATCGTGTAGATGTACCAGTTTTCTAATCCATTCATCTACTGATGGGCACTTAGGCTGTTTCCAGATCTTAGCTATGGTGAATTGTGCTGCTATGAACATACGGGTGCATAGATCCTTTCTGATTGGTGTTTCTGGTTTCTTGGGATATATTCCTAGAAGTGGGACCACAGGGTCAAATGGGAGTTCCATTTTTAGTTTTTTGAGGAAACTCCATACTGTCTTCCATAGTGGCTGCACCAGTCTGCATTCCCACCAGCAGTGCAGGAGTGTTCCTTTTTCTCCACATCCTCTCCAGCACTTGTCGTTTGTGGATTTGTTGATGATAGCCATTCTGACAGGTGTGAGATGGTACCTCATTGTTGTTTTGATTTGCATCTCTCAGATGATTAGTGACTTTGAGCATGTTTTCATATGCCTCTTGGCTTTCTGAATGTCCTCTTTTGAAAGGTGTCTATTTAGGTCCTTTGCCCATTTTTTGATTGGATTGTTTATCTTCCTTTTGTTGAGTTGTATGAGTTCCCTATAAATGTTGGAGATTAAACCCTAATCAGTGATAACATTGGCAAATATGTTCTCCCATGTAGTGGGCTTTCTTGTTGTTTTGTTGATGGTTTCTTTTGCTTTGCAGAAGCTTTTTATTTTGATGTAGACCCATTTGTTTATTTTCTCTTTAGTTTGCAATGCCCTAGGATCTGTATCAGAGAAGAAGTTGCTTCAGCATATGTCTGAGATTTTGTTGCCTTTGGATTCTTCTAATATTTTTATGGTTTCCCATCGTATATTTAAGTCCTTTATCCATTTTGAGTTTATTTTTGTGTATGGTGTAAGTTGGTGGTCTAGTTTCATTTTCTTGCATGTATCTGTTCAATTTTCCCAACACCATTTATTGAAGAGACTATCTTGACTCCAATGTATGTTCTTGCCTCCTTTGTCAAATATTAATTGAGCATATTGGTTCAGGCCGATTTCTGGGCTCTCTATTCTATTCCATTGATCTATATATCTGTTCTTCTGTCAGTACCAGGCAGTTTTGAGAACAGTAGCTTTGTAACACAGCTTGATATCTGGTATTGAGATTTCACCTACTTAGTTCTTTCTCAGGATCACTGCAGCTATTCGGGGTTTTTTTTTATTCCAGATGAATTTTTGTAGAGTTCGTTCTAGGTCTGTGAAATATGCTGTTGGTATTTTAATGGGAAGTGCGCTAATTTATAGATTGCTTTGGGTAGTATGGACATTTTAATGATGTTGATTCTACCAATCCAAGAACATGGTATGTTCTTCCATCTCTTTATGTCTTCCTCTATCTCTTTTTTCAAGGTCCTGTAGTTTTCTGAGTAGAGGTCTTTTACCTCTTTAGTTAAGTTTATTCCTAGGTAGCTTAATTTTTTTGGTGTGATGGTAAATGGGATTGTTTTTTTAGTCTCTCTTTCTGAAAGTTCACTATTGGTGTATAGAAATGCCATAGATTTCTTGGCATTAATTTTGTATCCTGCTACATTGCCGAATTCTTTTATTAAGTCTAATAGTTTTTTGATGGAGTCTTTAGGGTTTTTTATGTATAATATCATGTTATCTGCAAATAAGGACAGTTTTACTTCTTCTTTTCTAATTCGGATGCCTTTTATTTCTTCTTCTTGTCTAACTGCAATGGCTGATACATCCAGTACTATGTTGAACAGGAATGGTGAGTGTGGGCATCCCTGTCTTGTTCCTGTTCTTAAGGGAAATGGTGTTAGTTTTTGTCCATTGAGTATGATGTTGGCTGTGGGCCTGTCATATATGGCTTTTATTATGTTGAGGTATGATCCTTCTATTCCCACCTCGCTGAGAGTTTTTATCAAAAATGGGTGTTGAATTTTGTCAAATGCCTTTTCTGCATCAATTGATATGACTATGTGGTTTTTTTTCTTTCAATTTGTTTATGTGATATATCACGTTTATTGATTTGCGGATATTGAACCATCCTTGCATCCCTGGGATAAATCCTACTTGGTCATGGTGTATGATCTTTCTGATGTACTGCTGGATCCGATTTGCTAAGATTTTGTTGAGGATTTTGGCATCTATGTTTATGAGTGATATTGGCCTGTAATTCTCTTTCATTGTGTTGTCTTTACCTGGTTTTGGTATTAGGGTGATGCTGGCTTCATAGAATGAGCTTTGAAGTGTTCCTTCTTCTTGAATTTTTTGTAGTAGTCTGAGGAGGATAGGTTTTAGTTCTTCCTTGAATGTTTGGTAAAACTCCCCTGTGAAGTCATCTGGTCCTGGGCTTTTGTTTGCTGGAAGCTTTTTGATGACTGCTTCAATTTCTTCCATAGTTATTGGCCCATTGAGATTTTTAGATTCTTCCTGATTGAGTTTTAGAATGTTGTATTTTTCTAGAAATTTGTCCATTTCCTCCAGGTTGTCTAGTTTGTTGGAGTAGAGCTGTCCATAGTATTTTTTTAACAGTCATTTGTATTTCTGTGGGGTCTGTTGTTATTTCGCCTCTATCATTTCTGATTTGGTTTATTTGGGTCCTCTCTCTTTGCTTCTTGGTGAGCCTGGCTAGAGGTTTGTCAATCTTGTTTATCCTTTCAAAGAACCAGCTCTTGGTTTCATTGATTTTCTGTATTGTTTTTTTGGTCTCTATGTCATTTATTTCTGCTCTAATCTTTATTATCTCCTTCCTTCTGCTCACTCTGGGGTTTTCTTGTTGCTCTCTTTCTAATTCTTTGAGTTGTAGAGTTAGATGATTTACTACCATTTTTTCTTGTTTTTTGAGATAGGCCTGTGGAGCTATAAACTTCCCTCTCAGGACTGCTTTCATTGTGTCCCATAGGTTTTGGATTGTTGTGTTTTCATTGTCATTAGTGTCCAGGATGTTTTTAATTTCTTCTTTGATCTCATTGGTAACCCAATCAATATTTAATAACATGCTATTCAGCTTCCAAGTGTTTGAGTATTTTGGGTTGTTTTTATTGTAGTTTATTTCTAATATTATGCCATCGTGGTCTGAGAAGATGCTTTTTATGATTTTAATCTTCTTGAATTTGGGGAGACTTTGTTTGTGACCCAATATGTGGTCTATTTTTGAATCTGTCCCATGAGCACTTGAGTGGAATGTATATTCCGTGGCTTTGGGGTGAAGTGTTCTGAAGATGTCAATTAAGTCCATCTGATCTAGTGAGTCATTTAGGATTGCTATTTCTTTGCTCATTGTTTGTCTAGAGGATTTATCCAGTGATGTCAGTGGTGTATTGAAGTCCCCTACTATGATTGTATTGTTGTCGATCTCTCCTTTGATATCTTCCAGGAGTTTTTTTTATGTCTTTGGGTGCTCCTGCATTGGGTGCATATATGTTTACCAGGGTTATATCTTCTTGTTGTACTGATCCCTTTAGTAGTATGAAGTGGCCTTCCTTATCTCTTGTTATGGCCTTCACTTTGAGGTCTATTTTGTCCGATATAAGTATTGCTACCCCAGCTTTCTTTTCCTTTCCATTTGCCTGAAAGATATTTTTCCATCCCTTCACTTTCAGTCTGTGTGAGTTCCTTCTAATGAGCTGGGTCTCTTGTAGACAGCAAATGTATGGGTCATGGTTTTTTATCCATTCAGCCACTCGATGTCTTTTGGTTGGAGAATTAGTCCGTTTACATTTAAAGTTATTATTGAAAGGTACTTGTTTGTAGCCATTTCTTTTTTTGTGTGTGGCTGTTTTCTTTCTGAGCATTTTATTTCTTCTTTTTACACCAGTCCCTTTAGCTTTTCTTGCATTGCTGGCTTGGTGGTGATAAACTCCCTTAGCCTTTTTTTGTCTGTGAAGCTTCTTATTTCCCCTTCAATTTTGAATGATAGCCTTGCTGGATAGAGTATTCTTGGATTCAGTCCTTTGCTTTGCATCACTTTGTAAATTTCTGTCCATTCTTTTCTGGCCTGATTTGTTTCTGTTGAGAAATCATTTGATAATCTGATGGGGGATCCTTTGTAGGTAACTCTCTGTTTCTCTCTTGCAGCCTTTAAGATTCTCTCTTTGTCTTGTACATTTGCCATCGTTATTATGACGTGTCTTGGTGTGGGTCTTTTGGGGTTCATCTTGCTTGGGACTCTCTGTACTTGTGTAACTTTTTTCTTCCCCATATCTGGGAAGTTTTCTGTCATTAATTCTTCAAATAGATTTTCTAATTCTTGCTGCTCTTCTTGTCCTTCTTGCAGCCCTATTATGCGTATGTTACTTCGTTTCATGTTGTCCCAAAGCTCCCTTAGGCTCTCCTTCTGCTTTTTAATTTTTTTCTCCAGTTGCTGTTCAGATTGAGCTTGTTTCTCTGCCTTATCCTCTAACTCACTAATTCGGTCCTCTGCTTCTTTTAGCCTGCTGTTGAAACTTTCCATGGTGTTTTTGATTGTAGCTATATCACTTTTCATTTCTTCCTGACTCTTGCATAGGTTGTTGATTTTCTCATCCATCCGGTGAATGAATTGTATAACCATTATTCTGAATTCTTTTTCTGTCATGTTGCATGCTTCAACTTCATTAATTTCCTTTCTTGGCGATTCCTCATTGTCTTTCCTCTGGGTGTTGTGTCGTCTCTTCATTCTGGTTATCTCCCGATGATTCAAACGTCGAGTTGCGTGGGCCTAGGCCGTGTGCAGTGGGAGCCTCCCACCACACTAGTGTCACTGAAGAGCTCTGAGACTAAGATGTGTGGTTGTTGTGGGTTGGTTTGAACCAGGCTCGCTCAGAGTCAGTGTTGCCAGCGCTCAATGTTGCCTTGTGCACGCCCTTAGAATCAGGGACCCTGCCTGCACCGTGCTGAAACAGAGACCTCCCTGGGGCGTATTGAAAATCAGCGCCCACTAGAGTGTGCCAGGAGTCAGAGTTCCCCAGGAATCCAGTATTAGAGTCTCTGTTGCTTCGCGAGACCTCGCCTTGAGAATCAGGGTCTCTGTGTGCCCTTGCACCAGGAATTGGAGTCACTGGCTCTTAGTATGAATGCATAGGGAATCAGGATCTCAGGCGCAGGTGATAAGAAACCACAGTCAAGTCACTGGTGCTTGGTGCTGCCTCCTGCCCAGAGAATCGGGGTCCCTGGGCCTGTGCTCTGTGGGACAAATTCCCCTGGTGTTCGCACAATTGCTCCCAGCCCAGGGCTCCGAAGCCCGCAGTGCGCGTAGGATCAGTTTGTGAGTTCGCGCGTGCGTTTGCTCCCAGCCCAGGACTCCTGAACCCAGCCCTAAGCGGGATCAGTTCCAAGGTGCTTGCGCACTTCCAGGCTAAAGTTCCTGTGGCAGTGCTGAGGCCCCCAGCAAGGGGTGGGTCTATCAGTTACTATGGCGCTGCCCGTGAGCCTGCAGGAAGGGGGAATGGGCTCTGTTACTCACGGATCTGCTGCAGGGATTTCTGAACTTTTGGTGTCTGCAGGTCTGAAGCTGTGGTCACAGGTCTCTGTCCCCAATGGCTGCAGGGTCCTGGTATGAGTCTGAGATCAGACTGGGTGGTGCTGAGGCCAGGATCCTAGTCTCAAGCAGCTCTGTTTCCCAAGATGGCGTGGTCGCTGTGCCCCTGCCAGCTGCCCAGGAGTGTCCGCGCAGGGAGCGGGGCTCTGCCTTCTAAGACTGCCCGGTTTAGCAGCCCCTTTGAAGACCTGCAGAATCTAACTGTCCCTAGCTCATACACACACACACCACACATGTCCACACACACACTCCTCTATCACTTCCTTGCGCTCTCAAACTCTCTCCCTCCCTACCTTCCTGCTGGTCGCCATTTTCCTCTCCTCTGAAAATCACAAAGCCATATTTCAAGACTTACTATAAAGCTTCAATAATCAAGACAGTGTAGTTTTAGTGGTAAGATAGACATATCAATTGATGGAAATATATAAATATTTCAAAATAGACCTACATCTTTGTAGTCAATTAAATTTTTTTTGTTAATCCTTACCAGAAGATACTTTTTTCATTGGTTTTTGACAGAGTGAAGGGGAGGGTGAGAGACACAGAGAGAGAGAAACATCAATGTGAGAGAGACAATTGATTGATTGTTTGCCTCCTGCGCATGTTTCCCAACCGGAGCCAAGGATCAAGCCTGCAACTGAGGTATGTGCCCTTGACCCCAATCTAATCCAGTGATCCTTCAGTTCATGGGCCGATGCTCTAACCACTGAGCAAACCAGCTAGGTTTTGTAATGTTCCAAGGAAGTTCATGAAAGTATACACTTTTCAACAAATTTTGCTAGGGGGAAGAAAAAACAACAACTCATTTCTTTTCTTCCCACACATTGCATACAAAAAACAATGAGCAAAATAAACTAAAAAGTGGAGACAGACAAATAGATACAGAGAACAGATTGACAGTTGTCAGGCAGGAGGTAGGTGGGGACTTTTTGAGATGGGTGAAGGGATTAAACAAAGATAGAAAAAGACTCATGGACCAATACAATGGTATGGTGATTGCCAGAGGGAAGGGGTTGGGGGTTGGAGGAAGTTAGAAGAGGATAAAGGGGGGATAAGTGGTAACAGAAGGAGACTGGACTTGGGGTGGTAGATACACAAACAATTTATAAATGATGTATTGTAAAATTGTATACCTGAAACCTATATAATTTTATTACCCAATGTCAAACTTATAAAATATACAATTTATATAAGAAAATATTAAAAAAAAAACCTTGGGGCAGGCAAACATTCTTATATAGTACACAAAGGCACAAACCACAAAATAAAACTTGATAATTTGTACTTTATAATTAAAATTTCTGCTCTCAAATGAACTCTGAAAACACAATAAGACAAAACCCAATACAAGTAGACAAAAGTTTCCAACAGAAACTTTATACACACAGAAAAAAACTATAGATGGCAAATAAACTCATGAAAAGATGCTTGACATTAATCATTAGAAAAATTCAAATGTAAATCACAATGAGATATTACAACATATCTTACTAGACTGTCTAAAATTGCACATGCAAAAAAAATTTCTATTGGGTGTGCAAAGCATTTGCAAATCCCTTAGATTGCTAGTGACAATGATTATTGGTAATGGCCCTTCACAAAACAGTTGGACAGTGTGGTATAAAGTTGCATATATACTTAACATTTGAAACAACCATCCCACAAGAAGATAATTTTACAAGTGTTGAAAACGTATCTCTACACAAAGACTTGCACCTGAATATTCATAACAGCTTTATTCATAATCACCAAAAAGTGGAAACATTCAAATTTTAACCAGTGAATAAATATAAAAATTGTGGTTCATCCATAAAATAGAACACTCTAAAGAACCAACTAAAGATACAACAACAACATGGTGCTCTTACCCGGAAGCTAAGTGGAAGAAGCCAGTCAAATTGGTTCCATACTCCATATGTCCTTTTACGCTATTCTGGAAGAAGCAGAGTTATAGCAACAAAAATCAAATCAGTGATTTGCAGAAACTGAGAGTAGGTGGAACCTCACTCACTACATAAGTAAACAAGATAAATTTTAGTGTGATGGAAATATTATATTAATTGATTGTGGTTATGGTTACACACAGAATACATCTATCAAATTCAACAAACTGTACAACTGAAACAGGTAACTTTTACTGTATATAAATTTCATCTCAACAGTAATGAACCAAGACTAAATCAAAAGAAGGAAAATCAAAATGATAATATTATTGTGTCTATTTATTTCACCTGTAACCACCAAAACATTTTGGGAAATAATTTGGAAATACGTTTCAAGAGCTTTAAGTTCTTACATTTCACCCATACTTTTTTATTCTGGTATGCAAAGAAATAATCTAGCATATAAGAAAAAATTATACCCATAAAGATGTTTACTATAGAATTTTTTATAATAGTGAAACATAGAAGTTATCTTAAGATCTAATAATATGTGGATGACTAAGACTTAGAGATTGATTCAGACTTTCAATAAATAAGAAACAAATTGAACAAAATAGAAAAATTTATGAAGCAATGTAAACTGAGGGAAGTAACATATCAATGTTATTTAAGGTCTTGTGTTAAATGATGGCTGACCTCATACGTAACTCATTCCCTAGAGTTATAGTTGAAAGTATAAAAGTAGTAGTGAAACTTTACTGAAGTGATCTCACATTTTTATGGCTTCTCTTTTCCTCTTCAATCTACTCTCAACCATCATTTCCACATTTGATGCATCCATTCACAAACCAAAATTCTATGAACCAAGCTTTAAAATCCTCATGGTAAAGTATTTTTCTCAGATCTTTTATTCTGGTTTGCATTGAAATAATAAATCTAAGGTCATGGCCATACAAATAAGACATACTAAAAAAAAATTAGCCAACAAACTGAAAAAAGTCAACCAAACACACAGAAATATTCCATCCTATCTAATAAAAGACAAAAAGGGTAATTAACCATACCTCTGCTACGCTTCCCATTGGCTAATCAGGGCGATATGCAAATTAACTGCCAACAAAGATGGCGGCCGGCAACTACGCAGCTGAAGTGAGCAGGAGGCTTGCTTGCTCCAGTGATGGAGGAAGCCAAGGTTCCCTGCCTGCCACGGCTCAGCTCTGAGCTCCAGAAGCAACAATGTTTCAATTATAGAAGCTAAACAAACCCCAGATACCTGCTTTCAGCAGGCTGCAGCCTCAGAGCTGGGAGCGCCAGTGACGGCAACAATGTTTCAATTATAGAAGGTAAATAAGTCCCAGAATAAAAAAAAAGAAAAAAAGGAGAGGCTGGAAGCTTCAGTCGCCCCCCAGCCTGAAACCGGCCCTCAGCCCCTCACCCAGACTGGCCAGGCACCCCAGTGGGGACCCCTACCCTAAAGGGGGTGTGGCCAGCCTGAAAACAGCCATCAGCCCCTCATCCAGGCTGACCAGGCACCCCAGTGGGGACCCCCACCCTGAAGGGGGTGTGACCAGCTACAATCAGGCATCAGCCCCTCACCCAGGCTGGCCAGGCACCCAAGCGGAACCCCCACCCTGATCCGGGACACCCTTCAAGGCAAACCAGCCAGCCTCCACCCGTGCACCAGGCCTCTATCCTATATAGTAAAAGGGTAATATGCAAACTGACCCTAACAGCAGAAAGACTGGGAATGACTGGGCACTATGACACACACTGACCACCAGGGGGCAGATGCTCAATGCAGGAGCTTCCCTCTGGTGGTCAGTGCGCTCTCACATGGGGGAGCTCTGCTCAGCCACAAGCCAGGCTGATGGCTGCCAGTACAGCAGTGGTGGTGGGAGCCTCTCTTGCTTCCTTAGCAGCGCTAAGGATGTCTGACTGCAGCTTAGGTCTGCTCCCCGTTGGCAAGTGGACATCCCCCGAGGGCTGCCGGGCTGCCAGAGGGATGTCTGATTGCCATCTTAGGCCCAATCCCCCGGGGAGCAGGCCTAAGCCAGCAAGTGGTCATCCCCCGAGGAGTCCCAGACTGTGAGAGGGCACAGGCCGAGCTGAGGGACCCCCCCCCCCACCGAGTGCACAAATTTTTGTGAACCGGGCTTCTAGTTGTTTTATAATTATTTTATAAATCATCTCTCTTGAGACTATATGAGTGCTCATCATTGTCCATTGTTTTAAAAGTAATTTTATCATGAATAAAACATCAATTTGATTATATCATTGATTTGATTTAATATTAATTGATCAATTATAGATGTTAAAAATGACTAATGATTATTGATGTAGTACGTATACATGTAATGTAAATAAAATCTGTCGTTCTTTTGAGCTCGAATATAAAGTTTTGCTTTTCAAAAGGAAGTTGTCTTTTCTTGTAAATATTGCATTTTAAGAATTATATAATTAGACAACTAAAAACAATTTAGGATTCCAAAACAATATCTTTTTTTTCCAGCTTCATTGGGGGTGTAATTAACAAATAGATTTGTATAATATTTAAAGTTTACAGTGTGATGCTTTTACATGGTATGCATTGTGAAAGGATGTCCACCAATGAGTTAGCACATCCATCACCTCACATATTTACCTTTATTTTTCTTTTTGTAAGTGTCAGCTCTGTTTGGAAATTTCAGTTATACAACGCAGCATTATGAAGTACAGTTGCCTTGTTACACATTAGATCAGCATATACCTTATTCATTTTATAACTGAAAGTCTAAACCCTGTTACAAATTATCTCCCTATTTCCCCCACCCCTCAATTCTTGGCAACCACAATTTTATTCTGTTTCTAAGTTTGACTTTTTTTTTTTTAGATTCCACATATAAGGGATTCCATATAGTATTTTGTTTTTCTCTTATTAACTTAGTATAATACTTTCCAGGTTCATGTTTGTTGTCACAGAAGGCAGGGTTTCCTTCTTTTTTAAGGCTAAATAATATTCCATCGTATGTATATACTACATTTTCTTTATCCATTCAGCTGACACTTAAGTTGTCTCCATAACTTGGCTAAATCCTTCAAGAAACTGCTATTATTTCCTCCAGTTATATAACCAGAATCTGAATTGCTAAATTATATGGCAGCTCAACTTTTAATTTCTTGAGGAGCCTCCATACTATTTTCCATAGTGGCTGCACCAGTTTGCATTCCTAACAGCACCTTTCAAGAGTTCCCTTTTCTCCACATCTTCCCCAGCATTTGCCATCTCTTGACTTTTTAAACTAACAGGTATGAGGTGATATCTCATTGTGGTTTTGAGTTACATTTCCCTGATGATTAATGATGTTGAGCATCTTTTTATGAATGTGTTGACTATTTGCATGTCTTCTTTGGAAAAATATTTATTCAGGTCCATTTTTTAATTGGGCTATTTATGTGTCTGTGTTTTTTCTATTGACTTGTATGTGTTCCTTGTATAGTTTTTATATTAATCCTTTATCAGTCTGGCCTGAGCTCCTGGGTGTGTCTCAAACTTCTGTGGTTGTCCAAGCAGTTTTGTTCTTACTGGCTGCCAGTAGTTGAGAGAGTGCCAACACCTAGCAGTGTCCTACAAAGGAGGATGGCAGTCATCACCTAGAGCAGTGATGGTGAACCTTTTGAGCTCAGCGTGTCAGCATTTTGAAAAACCCTAACTTAACTCTGGTGCCGTGTTGCATATAGAAATTTTTTCATATTTTCAACCATAGTAAAACAAAGACTTATATTTTTGATATTTATTTTATATATTTAAATGCCATTTAACAAAGAAAAATCAACCAAAATAATGAGTTTGTGTGTCACCTCTGACACACGTGTCATAGGTTCACCATCACTGACCTAGAGGCATGATTAGAAGCCAGATCCTTAAGCAGCCACTGGGAAAGTATGTAGTTAAGCCCCCTCCAGGGCAAAAATGAAAGATGAGCATTTTTTAAGTTAAATTTATTGGGATGACATTGGCTAATAAAATTATATGGGTTTCAAGTATGTAATTCTACGATATGTCATCTGTATATTGCATCATATTCTTACCACTCAAAGTTAAATCTCCTTCCCTCATTATATGCTCAAACCTTCTAGCCTTCACTACCTCCTACTCTCCCCTTTCCTCTGATAACCACCATTGTCTGTGTCTATGAGTTATTGTTTGTCTTGTATGATCATTCATTGCTTTCAGTTTTATATCCCACATATGAGTGAAATCATATGGTTCCACTATGGAAAACAGTATGATGTTTCCTCAAAAATTTAAGAATAGAATTACCATATGCCCTAGCAACTCCTCTTCTGGGTATCTACCTGAAAAATTTTAAAATATATTTGCAAAGATATATGCACCCTGTATGTTCAATGCAACATTATTCATGGTGTCCAAGGCATAGACACAACAGAAGTGTCCCTCACTAGGATGATTGGATAAAGAAGATGTGGTACATATATACAATGCAATACTACTCAGCCATAAGAAAAGATGAAATATTGCCATTTGCAACAGCTTGGATGGATCTTGAGAATATCATGCTAAGCGAAATAAGTCAGACTGAAAAGGCAAGATGGGCATTTTTATCTGCTCCTCTGCTCTGAGCCTAGGTATTTAGCCATGGGGGTCAGAGGGGTGGTGAAGGGATAGGTGTCATGAGAGGCATGGGGGTGAAAATTGTTGTTCCTGTGCCCATTTACAACTGCTTCTTTGCTTACTGTGGGACTCATGAATGCAAGCCCCATTAGCTATCTGAGCTAGGCAATCTAGGGGCCCTTCCCACCGCAGCAGTCTCAACAGCTGGGCACCAGAAGTGTGTACAAAATACTACCAGAGACATGCTGTTCTTCTGATTTTATTGTTAAACAGAGCCAAAGGAAGAAGGAAGAGAAGGGGGGATGCTCCTGGCTCCCCCAGGCTGCGGGGGTGGATTGCAGAAGCCTCTAGAAGTGTATGAAATTAGAAGTTGGACCCTCAGGTGGCAGCTTGTTAAATATTCAGTCAAACCCCATTTTGGGGAAATACTGGGAGGTGGGCACTTTTGCCTGTTCCTTCTGCACTGAGCCTTGAGGGTATAACCTCAAGAGTGCCTGCAGACCCATGAAGAACTACTTTGCTATAGCCTTGTGGGTTTTGTGGACATCTGTATTTCTAGCCCCCCTCCCCCAAATGCAATATTGGCATATAAGAGGTGTTCCCATAATTGTTTAACAGGTGGATGTACTGCATCAAGAATATCCTAAATAAGAGGAGAAAAATTTATCAAGACAGCCATAGAAAAAGTGAATATCTAGCTGGTTTATATTTTACAAATTAACTCCCAAACAGAGGTTTCTAACAGTGGCATACATCAGATTTTTTTTAAAGCTTTTTAAAATACAGATCTACTGAGTTAGAATTTCTGGTGACAGATATTTAAAAACAAATGCCTCATGGGTTTTCTAGCATGATTAGTAACCTCTGCTTTAAAATGAGTTTTCCTCATCTGAGGTGAAGTGTTCTGAACTTACAACCTTAGCACAGTTACACAAAACTCCCTTTAGAAAAAGCTTTAGGGTAATCTGCTATTTCAGATTTTTAACTGAGAACACTGTCAATGATTTAGCAGATTATGTAAAATTATTCCAGCATATTTCCTATGTAAAAATTCTACTAGTTTAAAATAACCCCCCTTTCTAACAATTACCATTTTATTCACCCACCCTAGTCCCTTAAAATATAAAAGACTTCAAGATTTAAAATGTGCCCTTGTCATGAACCACTCCAAAGTAAAAGAAACCAAATAAATTCAGGAGATGTCTTACAGAGTAATTGACTTCTGTTCATACTAATAAAAGTGGTCTCTCATGTCTACTTTCCTTAACTCATCCATATAACATAAGCAACTGTGTCAACATTTTGCAACCTTAAATCTATGCAAAATACTAATATGCACACAACAAACATTTCTGTATTCAATAACCATCTTATAAATGATTTTGTGCTCAATGTGCATATTAAAATGACTATTTCCCCTCCCAACAATGACATGTGTTCAAAAGTGGATAAATACTAAATATGTGTTATGTATGTTGGTCAATGATAAAACACTAAATAAAATGCTTTAAATGAAGTCTAATGAAAAGACCATTTCAATCCAAGGTCTTTTTGCCATTAACATGCTCTAACCCTCACTCTGAAAAGATGCGATCTCTTGGTGGAAAAGAAAAACATCATAGTTAGGATACTACGGGGAAAAGACTCTTTGAAGAGAGAGAAGGCAATCATTAAAAACTGTGGATGTAAATGATGCTCACCCACTTCAATTTTAAATGAGAGAATATGTGTCTGGAGTTGACAATAGACTATAATCATAAAAGAAATCCAGTGGTATACAGAGCCACTCATTTTCTTGGGAAAGAAGGCAGTCATTATTGTAATTTTAAGAGTGGTAAATGCTCCTGATTTTTTAAAAAAAATCAATCAATAAATAACGTATACAATAGAAAGTTAAACTCCTTCCTTTCAATACCACTATTGAGTCAGCTAAATACTTTTCTAGAATAGTACATATACTAGAGACCCGGTGCACGAAACTCATGCACTGGTAGGGTTCCTAGCGGCTTCCAGCTGCTGGCTGGGGCCTCTCTCCCTTCCCCTGGCCAGCCCCACCCCCTGGTTGAACTCCCAAACAACTCCAAGTCAAAGGGACAATTTGCATACTATGCTTTTATTTTATAGGATATGTACATAGAGACATGTATATGCATGCGTATGAGTGTGGGGGTATGTATCTGTGTGTGGAGTGTGTGTCTCTCTCTGTGTGTGTATGTGTGTGTGTGTGTGTAAGGTATTCTATATAAAAATTCTAATGGCTTCTACAGATTTGGTAGTGCCTTTCTGGCAAGATGTAATAGAGATGCTCACATCGCTGAAGGGAGAACAGAGAAGCTCCTAATTGCCTATCACATTACTTTTGGAGCTAAATGGATGTTACATTATTCAGGATTAGGAGGTATGTTTCCAATGCACCAAGCAAGATGGATGCCTCACAATCCCTCATTTGCTCCAGCAGCTCTTCATTGTTTGTCTTTTTATTGCTTTGTCATTGCCACAGGGAAGGGTACCTTTGGTGCACAATGCTGTTTGCAGGACAATTTTTGCCATAAAAAAAGAATTAATTATTTTCTGCCATTTTCCATTTTCATCACCAATTTCCAAGTGTCATGAAAGTGAGCTCTGTTTTTACACGACATTCCATTCTTATTACCATCTTCATCCCAAGAATGAAAGTCTGTAATGAAAGCAAAGCCATAGCTGGCATAGGAGGGCTGTTATAATTCACTCTCATGACAAAGATAGTAATGAGAAATGACAATGGCACAGAATGAATCCTTTCCGATCCCAGCCCCTTGGATGATAATGAAAACAGAAGATGGCACCAACTGTATTCATCTTCATGACACCTATTGTGACAGGATTGAAAGCTGCAGCCACAAACCCATCTGAAGTTACAATCCCCAGTCTCATTCCCATTATGTGTTTATATAACACAACAACCAAAATAAAACAGAATACCCCTCCATACTAACATTTCTTCTGGGAATCCAGTTATGGGGAAGCTTTCAGGGGCTGCAAAATTTCCTTTATTGTCCACAACTGAATGCTTCCATCTTCTAAAATCATATTTTCTTTTTTTATTGTGAAATCATCTTAGCAATATTTCTAAAAGTAGTGGTGCAAAAGAGGAGGGAGAGAATATGAAAATAAAGACATTTTTAAGGTTACAATTTAATTATTTCACTCCTCTGGGGGAAAAAAAGAGCAAATTTAAGGTATAAAATATGCAACTAATACAGAATCTTGCCCATTCTTGCATACCTTCTTTTCTCCTCTCCTCCCTTTTTTATTGAACTATGATTATATTTTTATAAAATCTAAAAAGAATTTAAAGCTAAGTTGATTCAATCTTTGCATTTTATAGATGAGGAAAAAAAGACTTAGAAAGGTGAAGCATCTTATCTGCCTTTACTCAGATAGTGCCAAGGCACTCACTCTCATTTTTTTCAGTCTGATTTTTCTAGAATGTAAGTTGAAAATGCCAAAGAGAAAGGTAAAAGGAAATATATGCATTCTGCTCAATTTAAAGGGAAGGAAGGTGGCATTCCCTCAAATAATTCATTTTGTAGTCCTAAGCCTCCTGACTCTGTCTGTGCTTTTGGTCAATCCTGTTTCTGAGTTTCAATTGTCTAATATAAAAGTTTAGAAAATATAAGTTGTGTACTAAACAGTCTATCTTAAGTAGGTGAAGTGAGCACTTTATTTTTTCCTCTTCCTACTGTCTGCAAATATGACTTTCGTCCACTTCCTCCTCACTCTGCTTCTAACTATTCTGTGGTCATGAGCTAGGCAGGTGTGCAAAGTAAAGTAGCAAAGGCTCTACTCCTTTACCAGGCATCTGTGCTACATCATTCCATGGCATAGGTAATGGACCCTTTGGATGACTTCTTACAACTCGCCTTCCACTTCTAACAGAAAAGCAAAATGGTACATTTCTTTCCTCTTGGCAAGCACCGGGGAACTTTCAAAAATATTCAAGCTTGGCTGCTTTTCTGTGTATCCAGGCAGTCCATGTGAAGATGCATACCACCTAGTCTCCTGACATGCTCAAGGAGTGAGGCCAATCTATTGCATCCTTTATTCTTACTTTGCAAATGGGTCTTGCTCTAGGCAAGGGCCTGCATTCGGAATTCTTCATGCAAGGGACAAGCATCATTCTCTGCCTCTGCAAACTCTAGGGAACACACGCCATGCTGGAGGCATCTGTTCTGTCTATACCAGCATGGGCAGAACTATCTGTTTTTGCAGTTAACAAGCATTTAGCAAGGAATTGGGAATGTATTAAGGAAATGTCAATATCCCCTTTTGACAGATATACCAAATCTGGGTGATTATTGGGAGATGTCCTTACCTGACTGGAGAGAAGAAGTTGTATAGTCTTATATATGTACTCACTAAATTCTTTCACTGACTTTGTTCTCTAGCAAATCTCTAACCTTTTACATTGGCTATTGGGGATCCAGGTATTGACTGCTGGACAAGTTTAGCCACTTGGGGATGAATCTGTTGCTTCTCTTCAGATAAACAACAAACCTTGTCCCTCATTGTCTCAGCTTTCAGACTTTAGAAGAAATTGTGAAGACCGGCAAAAGTCTCATTGCATTCTTTACAGATTTTAAATGATTATTCTAATAAGCATAATTTTGATACAATGATAGCTTATTTTATATTACTACTAAATGCTTATGTAATAACTCCTGAGTAGTGGGGCAGCTGAAGTCTAGGGCGGGTAAGTGCCTTCTTCTGATACAATGCATTGGAGGTCTAATTAAATCATATTTTAACAAATATAAAGTAAAAATGTATGCCACAACACACTGTAATTTTTAAGCAATCAAAAATAACTAGGAGTCCTAGAGCTTTCTATGTCTTCTGATTTGTTACATTTTAGAGCTAACGTATAATCTACATTATATTTCCTCTCCTCTGGAGATCCAGCATGACTTCAACCCAATCTGGAGCTGGCCAGAGCTCTTATTCTGGGGAAATTATTACTGTGTGAATGCCTCTTTGTACATAAAGAAGCATTCATGGTTCCAGTGGCAGCCAGGGTACCACCAGATCTGTGTAGCGATGGTACTTAGATAGAATTTTTGTAGATCCCTTAAAATAACATGATGACATCTCTTCCAAACTGTTTGTTAAGTTTCTCAATCTACCCATAGGCTCTTGGGGGCTGATTTTTATAATAATAACCTTTCTCCTTTTACATTTTGCTTTAAACACAAGAAAATGAAAAACTTTCAGATAAAAAACAAATGAACATTAAACAACAACCATAATTTTGATGGGGAAAATGCTCCAAATTTGTAGGTCTGCCTCTCCCACTGTTTAATATAACCTCTACTATATTTTGAGACCACATGTGTATAAGGCTTTGTGTTCTGTAACCTTGACAAGTAGCTTTGTTGACTTGTCTATAATATGAGATTAGACTTAGATTTGTGGTTTGCAATCTGTTCCGAGGACCTCTTCTGTTCTGCTGAAATACTCAACAGCTGCCACAGAGAAAGAAGGGATGGAACCAGTGAATTGTAGGCACAGCCCAACAGTCTCTTAATCAATGCAGGAGGTCTGCTTATATCCTTTTATGTATTTGGCTACTACATACGATTGATTTTTGAAAATTAAGTTCAACCCTAAAATGCCTGGATTAGAATTTTCTTCTGACTGCTTATCTATGATTCTGTGAAGTAGGACATGATTACAAAAACCCAGAGAAGCATAAGTTAGGCCACATTCCCTTCCAAGGCATAAAGTTAGTTTGGAGTCATACAAAATTTTTCACTCAGTTTGGCATCACTTGCTCAATTGTACTTAGTGAGCAAATAATGGCCCAAAATAGGATGTTCGCTTGCATACTCATCCCAGGTCAGAAAAGACTTGATTTTAACGTATACCGTAGGGCTCAAAGTAAACTTGAAAATTGGTATAAACTTGTCAAAAGGGCAAACAAATATTCTCCAGACCTTGCCATGGGAAGACAGTTACCTGTATAGTTGCCCTGTCTCAATGGGAGCTATTTTTACAGTTCCTGATCTTAGCATCTTTAAGAAAGGAACATTATGTGCAATTTATTTCAAAAAAAAATTATTTTAACTTAAAGATAACTGGAGTATATTTTCCAGTAATGCAGGTAAAGATAAAAGTTAGTCTAACTTAAAGTGCTGTGGATATTTTCTACATTAATTCAAACTACATAAAGTTAATATCAAAATATCATTGGGGAAAAACAAAGATTAAATGCATATAAAAGTCGTTGATCCTATTTTTACATCTATTTTGTTGCCAAATAAGATATTTGCAAGAAATAATATTTCATATTGGTTTTCAATTTTCGTATTTTCCCATTTGTAGTCTACAGGATTAGCTAGAGAATGCATGAGATCTTCACATATTTTTGATAAATTAATCTTATTTTTGGTGATTAAGGCAACAGGAAGATTAAAAAAGATAACTTGAAGCCTGGCCAGCATGGCTCAGGGGTTGAGCATCAACCTATGAACCAGAAGGTCACGGTTTGATTCCGGTCAGGGCATATGTCTGGGTTGCAGGCTTGATCCCCAGTGTGGGGCGTGCAGAAGGCAGCTGATCAGTTCTCTCTCATCATTGATGTCTCTATCTCTCTATCTCTCTCTGCCTCTCCCTTCCCTCTGAAAAAAAAAATAAGTTGAAAATTCCATTCCTTGATGACTTGGAGTTAAATCACTATGCCTTCCTGGTTGGTTAAATGCAGTGTTCCAAGTACATTTGGATTGCTATAATAAGTCAAGCTTAAGAAAAATGCATATACAAAAACCTGCTTGCCATGACTTTGTCTGACAGTCATGCAAAATGTAATTAAGAGGTTGGAATTGTACAGGTGCTAAAAAGAAGTGTATTACAAAATAAGCAAAACATAACGACAGAAATTTCATTTGGATTATTAATGTTATAATCTTAATTATGACTTTCCAGTGTTATAATCCCAGGTCTATTGCTAAAAAATGGAGGTTATAAAAGTAAGTTGTCAAAATGTTTATCAGAGTTGTTTTAACATATATTTTGAAGAAAATTTATTGTTTAATTATAAAGGTAATATAACTACAACCTAGAAAATATGTAAAATGATGAAAAGAAAAATAATTATCTGTTATTTCAGTATTCAAACTACCAGTATTATTATTTTGGTGGAATTCCTTCCAGGCTTTCTTCATTTGCTTTTATTAGTCTTTCTGTTTATAATTCTAATGTGTGCACATAACATTTTGTACCCTGTCTTTTCCGTTTATTGTATATATTTAATAGAGTTTTATATTTTCAAAATGAGCCTAGTCTATATCTTAGGAAATTTCTTATAAGGGAAAGTAGTGAGCATGGCACTGAGCCTCAGGCCTGGTCCAGAAGGTATTTCCACTTTGCAATGAGGCTTGCAACACTGGGTCATTTTCATTCTGTGGGACTGTTTTATGAGAAATGCTTTGCTCTATGCTGAATACTAATACAGGACAAAGTCTCCACCAGGTAAGGCTTGGAATGAGGCCAGACCTAAGTCATCAGGGTAAAATCACTACATCTCAGCTTCATAGGGATCCCTATATAAAGACATCAGCTTAATAAAGACCATTACAAACTTTTGAACAACAATAGATACAGAGGCAGAGCTGCCTCAAACTGATTGTCAAACTGCAGTGGGAAGGCCAGGGAGGGTTGGGGGACAGGAGGGAGGGGAGTAAGAGATCAACCGAAGGACTTGTATGCATCTATATAAGCATAACTAATGGACATAAGACACTGGGGGGTAAGGGAGGGCAGGGGTTTGTCAAGGGTGGGGGGGGGGAAAGGACACTTATGTAATACCCTTTATAATACTTTTAGCAAAAATAAAAAAAATAAAAAAATAAAAATAAATAAAAAAAAAAGACACCAGCTGATACAGGACACCATAATTGCTACCCACAGAGCCAAAGAAGGGCATTTGAATCCATAGAGATGAAAGCACTTTTTTTCAAGGACACCTGAAGGCATGGTATGAAACCAAAAGCTGCAATAATTTAACAATTTCCTAGAAAATGAACTATAATGTATAGACCATGATATGAATGAGTATAACTTTAATTAAAAAAAACAACAGCACAGTATATAAGTAATGCAAACATTAAGAGTTCCTGCAGTTTTGTTCTTTGAAATTAAAAAAGTGAATGTGGAAACCTATAAAATCAACTTTATGTGGATATAGTCATAATTTGGCTTAAGTACGCATGGGACACTAACTTAGTAATATCTAAATTATAAGGTGATCTTTAATTTTTAAAAAGCCCCAAGTCCATGAGAAGCTTCAGAAAGGCTGAATCTCTCCACAACTTCCAACAGCTTTATTCATCAGACAGAAACCACACAGAATAAATACTAAAGAGGTTTAAAGATTCTACTACTAAGAATGATAAAGTCCCAACAAGATTTGTGACAGTATTTTCAAAGATGTAGGGAAAAGGTGCAGAATTTCTGGAGAAATCTTTAAAAAGTCATAAATTGACCCTGCAATTGCACTTATTCAACTTTTCTTTTTCTCCCCCCATTGCCTTTTAAGATTTTACACTCTCTTTGCTTTCAATAGTTTCACCATGATGTCTTTAAACATAGTTTTCTTTTTATTTATACTACTAGAGGCCCAATGCACAAAATGCGTGCAAGGGCCTTGGCCCCAGCCCCCGCCTGCTGCCACCACGGCCGGGGGCCTTTGCCACCTCTGCCGCGGCCCTTGCCCACTGCAGCTTTGTCCAGAAGGAAGGACGTCTGGAAGGATATCTGGTCTAATTAGCATATTATGCTTTTATTATTATAGATGTGATGTTTGTAGACCTTCTCAAATCTGTAGCTTGATATCTATTCATATCTAGGAAATTCTTAGCCACCATTTCTTCAATGTTTGCTTCTTTAATTGAACATATCTATATACATAAAAGCCTAAGCAACCGAAAGACCAAACGACTGGTCGAGCTGTCGCTATGACACGCACTGACCACCAGGGGGCAGACACTCAACGTAGGAGCTGCCCCCTGGTGGTCAGTGCGCTCTCACACTGACCGACGGGCGCCAGATGCTGGGTTCGCCAGATGCTGGGTTCACAGCTGGCAAGCACAGCTGCATCTATGGCAGTGCTACCAAGTGGCAGTGGTGGCAGGCGTAGTGGGGCCGTGATGAGCAGGAGCAGTGTGGAGCCCAGCCCGGGCTTGGGCTTCTCCCCACCTGGCTGCTGCTTTGGGCACTACTACATCCTTCAGGGGATGTTGGACTGCCGGTTTTGGCCCGATCCCCACAGGGCCGAAACCGGCAGTCCAACATCCTGCAAGGGGTCCAGGATTGTGAGAGGGCTCATGCCAGGCTGAGGGACCCCACTGGTGCATGAATCTGTGCACCGGGCCTCTAGTGTTAAATATTTCCTCTCTATTTTCCTTGTCTCTGCTTTTTTTCTGAATGTGTTTTCTCCCCATGCATTGCTCTGGATATTGCTATATGACCTGATTTACTATTTTATTTTATTTTATTTTTTGCTATTTCTAATCTGCTAATAAACTACTCTAGTAAATTATTTATTATAGTCTTTATATTCTTTACCTGTAGAGTTTCCATTTGACAGTGTGTGTGTGTGTGTGTGTGTGTGTGTGTATTCTAGATATCTACTAAAGTTTTCCATTTTCCTCTATTTTCTTGAAGGATATATCAATTGTGTTGTTTAAAATTTTCTAATTCCAATATTTGATTCACCAAAGAATCTATTTCAATTTTCTGTTTTCCCCCTGATTTTGTTTAATTAGTCCTGTATTTCTTTTTTATTTGATACTGGATATGGGAGATTTTTTAAAAATGTATAATATATGGCTAATGTAATCAACTTCCAAAAAAGATAGATTACAAATTTTTTTTTGTGGAAAACAGAATATCAGATTACCTTAATCTTTTCATGAGTTCACATCAGTTTTTATTTGTTTGTGTTTGTGTTTGTGTTTTTTAAAAAGACTTTTCTGTTTCTAGTTTGTCCTTATTCTCTTACAGCTCTTCTGGGAATTGAGTGAAATGCCCTAGTCATTTAGTGAATCCTTTTGATTTGGTGGAACTTGAACTTTAATCTCTTTCCTATTGTTGCTTTCCATTGGTTTACTTACATGTATAATTAGGAATCCTTAGTATCTTAAGGAAAATCAGTAGGAGATTCTGAAGCCTTCCTTCTTTGGGATATGGCCACTCAATTGGTACCCTTTCTGCAATACTCAAACATTATCTTCTGTCTCCTAAGTCTGGTAAGACTCTTGTTTTTTGCCTGGGTTCTCTTACCTCATATAGCAGGAAATTTCTAAGGTACTCTCGGGAGAAAAGCCAACTAAATGTGTAACTTGCCTTATGCTCTTTCATTCTTATAATGCTGCATGAGTTCCTTCTGTCCATAACTACTTTGCTTGTATTCCAGTGCTTTCAAACAAGTTGTGCTTTATATCTTGCTGAGTTGTAATAACTGTAACAGAAGACATGTTGGTCTTATGTAAGTCACTCTTTTGTAATTGGAATCAGATTTCCACTTCTAGAAAACAAATTAGTCAAAGGAAATCATTATAGCCATGGCAAATATTTAGCTATAAATATAATAAGGATAATATAATAAGGATAATCTATAACAGCAATCTTTCTATAGGTAAAACATTGGAAACAATTTACAGTCTGACAATAAGGGATTATTTAAATAAATTATAATTTAACTACTATAAATCAGAAATGCTCCCACATTAGGGGCAATTGAAGTGATGAATTTCAAGCATGACTAAGCTGTGTGTGTGTGTGTGAGTGTGTGTGTGTGAGTGTGTGTGTGTGTGTGTGTTTTCTTCCAGTAACATTTACTCCACAGGTGCAAGGATAGATTGGCAAGAGTTAGATTTAACTTGACTATACTTACCCCCAAACCCCAACCAAGCCCTATTTCTGTCTAATATAAGAGAAACAGAACATATTAAGCACATTAGATGGCTCACAGAACTCAGGGAGGACAGAGGAGTAGGGATGGGGGCTACACTGCTAGGAACAGATTTTAAAAATTATACGTTGACCCTGGCCAGTGTGGCTCAGGGGTTGAGCATCTTGGGGGGTGGGGGAATGGACTGAAAGTTCCAACACTCTAATCATCTTTGGTTCCTTTGGCAACCACTCTCCCATCCTTAGAGTTTTCCAAAAGTCACCTCAAAAACATAAAATCAAGTGTGGTTGAAAGAGACTTGTTATGAATAACAAAAGATGCTTCTTTCACCTTGAGGTCTCTGAAGCCATTTCAGGGACTAAGGGCAAAAAAACGAATGTAGCAGAAGATGTCCTTATTGCTCTAATCACTTAGGAAATCACAAGGGTTTTGGGAGCTATGTGCCAGGAAACCATGTAAGACCAAGTATATATTTCTTATTGTGTGGTATGTGAGAACGTGGGCCCCTTCCCAAGCTCCAACTCCCTCTCCCACCCTGGGGGAACATGATGAAGGCCATCTGCAAGCAGGCTGTGAGACCTTGGGAGGCTGGCCAGCTACATGGTACGGCCAAGCAAACACTGCATCTAGATGTGAGCCTGGTCTGTAAACAATGCAGAGACAAAACTAGTGTTTTGATCTCACACAGCTTGTGCGTGCGCACTTCCCGCTCCCCTGTTTGCCTTGTTTTCTGTACTCTATATAACTCTGTGCTGGGAAAACCTGTGTTGTGGAAAACTTCACTGGCCGGTCACCACCAGTGTACACCTAAGTCCTAATAAACCCATGTCTTTCACAGCCAATCCTCCGGGTCATTTCTTTGGAATCCGCAAGTTATACTGAGGTTTTCTCAGATCTCGGCACTTTGTATAACACTTATTAGTATCCTATTCAAGTAATTTTCCCTCCAAGGCTTTACAGCATTGTCTTGTCTCTTTTTCTAGAAGCATTATTTAGCCTTTCACTTTTAGAAATCTAAATACACCTGAAATAATTTTTTTGTGAATGCTATAAGTGCTAGTTTGTTTAAAAAGACAGGTAACTAAATCCTCCAGCAACCTTATTGAAAAGAGATATGTAATGTTAACCTTGTAATAAGGTGTAATAAACCAGGTGTCCATGTATGTGTGCTTCTGCTTCTGGATTATTTGTGTGTGTTTTTCCTTTGATCAGTTTATTTTTTTTGTAACAATATCACACTGTATTAATATAACTTTATAAGTCTTGTTAAAAACAAGACAACAGGCCCAAAGTGGAGTCACTTACGTTAAGCACCATGTCGCCAAACCAGTACTTAATTACATACAGTGTTGGCTCTCCCAGAAATGGAATCCTAAGCGTAACGTGCAAACTGGAACCAGCAGAGAGCTAGTTAGGTAAGCCACCTGATAGACCCTTGCCATCTCCTAAAGAAACGTAACCGTGCAATAACCAACCCACATTTTTGCCTGGGAAAAGTTCCTTGTTTTGGCTCCCCTTAGCGTACTAAGGTCTTTCATTTTGTACAGCTCCTGGGAGCTTCTTTCTATGTTATGTTAGATACTGCACTATTCAAATTGTGTTTTGCTCAAATAAACTCTTTTAAAAAATGCAGTATGCCTCATCATACTATTTGGTGTGCTATATTCTCTCAAAAGCTTTAAATTCATCTTTGCAGCTGCTAAGGACCAAGCAAATGATCTTCCTAGGACAACAACAAAGAGAAGGACCAACTTAAAGAACGTGAACCTCAACTTAGTGACCTGTGAATGCCACACAGAGATAGGTTCAGAGTAGTAGCTGAAAGTTGCACTTATGCCTTAATTTTTAAAAGTTAAATGCTATTTTTCAATAAGAGTTTACATTCAATCTTATTGTGTATTAGTTTCAGGTGTACAGCATAGTGGTTAGACAATCATATACTTTACAAAGTGATCCCCCTGATAAATCTTGTACTCACCAGCCCCATACATGGTTGTTACATTATTATTATTGACTATATTATCTATGTTGTGCTTTATATCTCATGACTATTTTGTAACTACCAATTTGTACTTCTTAATCTCTTTACCTTTTTAACCTAGTCTCCCAACCCCACCTTTCTTCTGGCAATCACCAGTTTGTTCTCTGTATGCCTTAAATACTTTATAACTTATCTCAGTGAGTGTAAAGTCTTATCAAACATGGGGGGGGGTGTTAAAAACAAGACAACAGACCCAAAATGGAGTTGCTTGTGCTAAAATCCACACTAAACCAAGACTTCACTTAATCACAATTTTGGCTCTCTCAGAAATAGATTGCCTGATCAGCAGTAGTTAGGTGACCTGCCCCATAGAGCCCTGCCATCCCATTAAAAGAAAATAACCTTGCAATAACCAGCCCACGTTTTTACCTGATATAACGTCCTTGTTCTTGCTCCCTTCTGCCTTTAAAAGCCTGTCATTTCGTACAGCTCCTCAAAGCTCCTTTCTATTTCCTAGGTTAGATGATGACCAATTCAAATCAATTTTGCTTAAATAAACTCTTAAAACTTTAATGTGCCTCATTTTGTCTTTTAACAGTTTCAATAAGTTCATCATCATTGTTATTTAAGATTGCATTGACTATTTTCCTTGTTTGTTTGTTGTTAATACTCACCTGAGGATATTTTTTCCATTGATTTTTCTTTATACTGAGATTTTTTATTTACTGTTTAAGAAATTTATGACTGCCTCAAGTTTATAAGATATACTTTATATTTTCCTTTAAAATGGATTATTATTTTACCATAGCTATTTACTTTTGCTGTCTTTCTGGAATTGAGTCTTATGTATAGTGGGGGTTAGTACCATTTATTGCAAAGACCAAACTTTCCACTGAACTGTTATCACTTTTGTCCTAAATCATTTGGTTCTGTTTTTTTCCTTCTAAAATCTATATTTGCTATAGTTTTCTTATTGAGATTCATTCTGGATATTTTCTTTTAGCTTCTGTTCCAGCTCACTAATTTCCCTTTTCATATAGGCCTAATCAACTGCTAAGCCCATCTCCAGAATTCCTCATTTTAATTATTACATTTTAAAATTTCTATAATTTTATTTTAAAATATATTTTCTTTAGCTTTCAATTCTCTCCTTAAAGTCTCACTAATCCTATTTATCTCCTTTAACATAGCAATTTATATTTACAATCTGCGTCTTACAACTGCAAAAGCCTTAAGTCCCTCTTTTCATTCTGGCACTTGCTGTCCAATCCCTTTGTGGTTGGTTGATTTACTTTGAGGCCTGGGCATGATATTTAAAAAATAATTACAAACCAAGAATGTTCTCTTTCTCCACAGACGATAGGCTTTTCTATCTGCCACATGTCTGACTCTAGAAATCTACAGTCTCTTTAATCTGATTTCAGAATTTGAAGTGTTTCAAAGCGAGGTTTTCATCTCTGCCAGGGCCGTACGACTGCTCAGTTCACCTTCATGGCGTGCATATAATCTGCTGGTGCTATACTTGCTCTCTTGGGTCTGGTCCCCGATTTTCATCCTTATCCCCATGAGGCACTCAATAGTACCGCTCCTCAATGGGAAAGTGTTTTGAATTAGTTTGTAATTACTACTAATAAAATTTTTCCTCAAGAACTTTTTTTAAAAGCATTTTTCCAAACAAACCAAGTTTCTTGTTGAAGATAATCATGTTATGATTTCAGGCATTCACAAATACTTCCACCTCATTAGGTATAAAGTCCTTGATTGAGAGGCACTAGCTTCTTCTTCTGAAACTTGTGTGGGAGTTTAGTTATTATGTAAAATTTGATGATGCCTTAAGCAGGGAAAATGTACATAATTTGACTCTGCAAATAATAAGCATAGGTGGCCTTGCATAGAAGGTGGCAGAAAATAGGTCCTAGAAATGTCTGAGGTAATGGCATAGGTCACACATTTATAGGATGGCTTTGGGGTTTCAGAGCAAGAATCAGGAACAATGATATATGTATTTCAGCCTTGCTGAGATAGAGGGGGAAAAAAAGAGACTGCCTTTGCTGTGAGCCTGGAATGTTTTGTGGGAAAGATGGGTGGTAGTGAACTGTTGAGATGTGTAATCAGAATTCTGCCTTTGTGTGTTAAGTCAACAGTTAGGAAACTTATGACATATATATATATATATATATATATATATATATATATATATTGTATAAAATATCCTATTAGTAGCAGGTGTACATCATAGTGTTTTGATATTTATATGCATTACAAAATTATCTCCACAGTAAGTCTAGTTACCATCTGTCATTATACAAAATTATCACAATATTGTTGCCTATATTTTTATACTGAACATCCCCGTGACTTATCTACACTAATAAAAGAGAAACATGGTAATTGGCATACGACCGCTACCCTTCTGATTGGCTAATCAGCATATCCTTATGCAAATTAACTGTCAGCCAAGATGGCGGCCGGCAGCCAGGCACTGAAGCGAGCAGGGAGGCTTCCTTGCTCCAGTGACTGCAGACTCCAACGTTCCTCGCCTGACTTGCCGGCCTCTGAGCTGGCAGTTTGAAACATTCTAACAAATATAGCCGGCTGGGATCTCAGAGCTGAAGTTATACATTGGTTCGATTATAGAACGGCAAACAAACCAGCAGCGGAAGCCTCAGAGCTAGAGCCAGAGCTAAAGCTGGCCCAGAAGAAAAAAAAAAAAAAAAAAAAAGGAGTGGTTGGGAGCTCCAGTCAACAACCGCCAGCCTGAAAGCAGCCCTCAGCCCCTCACCCAGACTGGCCAGGCACCCCAGTGGGGACCCCCACCCTGAAGGGTGTGTGACCAGCTGCAAACAGCCCTCAGCCCCTCATCCAGGCTGGCCAGGCACCCCAGTGGGGACCCCCACCCTGATCCAGGACACCCTTCAGGGCAAACCAGCCGGCCCCCAGGCCTCTATCCTATATAGTAAAAGGGTAATATGCCTCCCAGCACCGGGATCAGCGGAGCCGTGAGGCCTCCTGGCACCAGATCAGCATGACAGGGTGCAGCGCCCAAACCCCCTGATCGCCCTGTGGCTCTGTGTGTGACAGGGGGTGGCGCCCCAACCCCCCCCCCCACGGGCCCTGCTGTGTGTGTGACGGGGTAGAGCCATAACCTCCCCATCGGCCCTGCCCTGAGTGTGACAGTGGTGGCGCCCCAACCCCCTGATCCGCCCTGCTGTGTGTGTGACAGGGGGCGGTGCCCTAACTCCCCTATCAGCCCTATTCTGTGCGTGACAGGGGGGAGTTCCCCAACCCCCTGATGGGCCCTGCTCTGTGCATGACGGGGGGGGGGCAGTGCCCCAACCCCCTGATTGGCCCTGCTCTGTGAGTGACAGGGGGCAGCGCCCCAACCCCCTGATTGGCCCTGCTCTGTGCATCACAGGGGGTGGCTCCGCAACCTCCCCATCGACCCTGCCTTGAGTGTGATAGGAGGTGGTGCCCCAACCCCCCAATCAGCCCTACCCTGAGCGTGACTGAGGGTGGCATCACAACCTTCCAATCCGCCCTGCTCTGTGCATGACAGGGGGCGGCGCCCCAACTCCCCAATCAGCCCTGCTCTGAGCCCGACCAGGGGCTGCACCTAGGGATTGGGCCTGCCCTCTGCCACCCAGGAGCAGGCCTAAGCCAGCAGGTCGTTATCTCCCGAGGGGTCCTAGACTGCGAGAGGGCACAGGCCGGGCTGAGGGACCCCCCCTTCCCCCCCGAGTGCACAAATTTTTGTGCACCGGGCCTCTAGTTTATTTTATAACTGGAAATTTCAACATTTTACTCACCTTTACTAATTTTGCTTGCTTACCCCCAACTCTACCCACATCTGGTAACTACCAGGTTGTTTCATGTATCTATGAGGCTGTTTCCGTTTTATTTAGTTTAAATACAACAATAAATAAAATAATCTTCCCAGAGTTTGCACTTTAAGACTGCCAATTTTCTCAGCAGTTTGAGGGCTAGCCTAAGAGAGAGGGCCATAGGAGGAGAGAAGGCTCAGAAACTAGAATAACAAAGAGCATTAATGAGGCCTGCAATACATAGTGAAAGTATAGGAATACCTGGTTGGAATGGAAGAGATTATGATGGGGGAGGGCCCAGCCATGCCTATTGATTTTGTTGCCATGAAAAGAATACCCAAATCTCCTATGTTTTCCTTTGCTAAGCTAGTAGGCTAGGACAAAACTTTAATAATGCAAATAGGTAAGCACTATAAAAGAGGTCAACGATAAGCTGGTTTTGTGTATAATAGATTATCTGCCCTGCATCTTGCCCAGTGTAGTAGGTACTAAGGAAAGAAGAAAGGAAGGAGGAAGCAAAGGAAATTTTGTTTGTGTGTTCAGGAGTTCCACTAATTTTAAAACACTTGATCTAACATTTATTGCTGAAAAGGACAAAAGAAAAGAAAATCAATGAGTGGTAGGTCTTTATTCTTGCTAAAGTATCAAAACCAATTAAATGTGTTTGCCTATTACTAATAAATGAGGTTTTTAAAACAGTAGCTATTCTATTACTTCAGAATCAATCTGTGATACTTTTCTGGTCAAAGCAGTAAATTTCTACTTTGTATTCTTTCAAATATTTAAAAAGTAGTATTTTAGAGCATAATTTTCTCTTACATACTTTGAAGTATGAAACTTTGAGATATCTAATGAGTGTTTAATACAAATATTTGTGCAGACTTGAAGGTCCCAATATACTCTCCCTTTCCTGCTTCCTTCCCAAGTCCTCCCTTCCTGCCCACACACAGATACATCCCTACCCTTCTACATCTTACCATTATGTTTTCTGAAAATTATATGGCTTTCTATCTGGGTGAGAATGCAAAACGAGCTCCATACATTCCAGAAGATTTTATAAACTCTGCCAGCTGCACATCTGGTATGTAAGATGACTGTAGTGCTCTTTAATCAGCAGCATCGATATCTATGCTTTGGGCACTTGTCAGAAACTTACACTACAAATTGACTGCAAATAATCAGGGCTTGTCAAAAGTGACTTGAGCAAGGGATGATTTAAAGAGACAAGCTAACCAGTTACTCTTATATATTCTCCAAGCTCTGACCTATGTTAAGAAAAATAATCAGGACATAACATTGCTGAACAATGTCATTCATCTTCCTGAAGTTAAAATTGGAACATGTGTAACTTAAGAGGAATTCATTTTTACAAAGATTCTTTGTTGTTGGTAGTAGCCTTCCCAAAACAGTGTGTGTGTGTGTGTGTGTGTGTGTGTGTGTATGCGCTTTTGTTTTTTAAACTAATTTTCTCTGAATTACTGTTTGTTTGTTTTTAATATATTTTATTGATTTTTTACAGAGAGGAAGGGAGAAGTATAGAGAATTAGAAACATTGGTCAGCTGCTTCCTGCACACCCCCTACTGGGGATGTGCCTGCAACCAAGGTACATACCCTTGACCGGAATCGAACCTGGGACCCTTCAGTCCACAGGCTGATGCTCTATCCACTGAGCCAAACCAGTCAGGGAGTGTGTGTGCTTTTTAAGAGCTGTTCCAGTTTCATACTAACATTGACAGGAAGGTGCAGAGATTTCCCATATGCTTCTTCTCCAGCACATGCACAGCCTCCTCCATTGTCAACATCTCTACAATTGCTGGACCTACACTGATGAAGTATAGTCACCCAAAGCCCATAGTTTACATTAGGGTTTACTCTAGGTGTTGTACATTCTATGGGTTTGGACAAATGTACAATGACATAAATCCATCATTATGGTATCATACAGAATATTTTCACTGCTCAAAAAATCCTCTCTGCTCTGCCTATTCATTCCCCCTCAGATCACCCCAACCCCTAGCAACCACTAATGCTTTCACTCTCTCCTTAGTTTTGCCTTTTCCAGAATGTCATATAGTTAGAATTGTAGAGTATGTAGCCTTTTCAGAATGGCTTCTTGCACATAGTAATATGCATTTAAGGTTTCTCCATGTCCTTTCATGGCTCAATAGATCATTTCTTTTTAGTGCTGAATAATATACTATTGCATGGATGTGCCACAGTTTATTTATCCTTTCAGCTACTGGGGGACATCTTGGTTGCTTCCAAGTATGGGCCATTATGAATAAAGCTGCTATTAAAATCTGTGTGCAGGTTTTTGCATGGGCATGTTTTCAACTACTTTGATTAAATACCAAGAAGTGCTATTGTTAGATCAAATGGTAAGAGTATATTTAGTTTTATAAAACAAAACAAAACACCAATCTTCTAAAGTACCATTTTGTATTCCCACCAGCAATGAGTGAGACTTCTCATGTCCCACATTGTCGCCAGCATTTGGTGTTGTCAGTGTTCGGGATTTTTGCAGCTGCCTCTTGGCTTCTTTTCTAAGATCAAATTTGGACTTTGGTCATTCTCATGGGTGTGTAGTGGTATCTCGTTGTTTAAATTTGCATTTCTCAGATGACAAATGATGTAGAGCTTATTTGTCATCTATGTATCTTCTTTGGTGAGGTGTCCATTAATATATTAGGCCCATTTTATAATCAGATTGTTTGTTTTCCTATAGTTGAATTTTAAAAGTTATATATATATATACACAAATATATATTCAAAATGAAAACAACTTTATTGCAAAGTTTAGGATACAATAGACTTCACAGAACAACAGAAATAAGACAATCCCAAGACACTGGAGTGTAACATCGCAGCTGACAGGTTAGTACTCCTCACCCTCATCCTCTCCCTCAATACTATCTGCTCCAACCTCCTCATAATCCTTCTCAAGGGCAGCCATGCCTCACGGGCCTCAGAAAGCTCTCCTTCCTCCATGCCCTCACCCACATACCAGTGGACAAAGGCACGCTTGGCATACATCAGGTCAAACTTGTGGTCCAGGCGAGCCCAGGCCTCAGCAATCGCTGTGGTGTTGCTCAGCATGCACACAGCTCGCTGCACTTTGGCCAGGTCTCCACCAGGGACCACAGTGGGAGGCTGGTAGTTAATGCCAATTTTGAAGCCAGTGGAGCACCAGTCCACAAACTGGATGCTGTGCTTGGTCTTGATGGTGGCAATGGCAGCATTGACATCTTTGGGGACCAGGTCACCACGGTACAACAGGCAGCAAGCCATGAATTTACCATGGCGAGGGTCACATTTCACCATCTGGTTGACTGGCTCAAAGCATGCGTTGCTGATTTCTGCTACAGTAAGCTGCTCATGATAGGCTTTCTCAGCAGTGATGACAGGGGCATATGTGGCCAGAGGGAAGTGGATGCGGGGATTGGGCACCAGGTTGGTCTGGAATTCAGTCAGATCAACATTCAGGGCTCCATCAAACCTGAGGGATACATTGATGGAGGACACGATCTGGCTAATAAGGCGGGTAAGGTTAGTGTAGGTTGGGTGCTCAATATTGAGGTTTCTATGACAGATGTCATAGATGGCCTCATTGTCAACCATGAAGGCACAATCAGAGTGCTCCAGGGTGGTGTGGGTGATGAGGATGGAGTTATAGGGCTCAACTACAGCTGTGGAGACCTGGGGGGCTGGGTAAATGGAGAAATCCAGTTTGGACTTCTTGCCATAATCGACGGAGAGACGTTCCATCAGCAGGGCGGTGAACCCAGAACCAGATCCCCCACCAAAGTTGTGGAAAACCAAGAAGCCCTGAAGGCCTGTGCACTGGTCAGCCAGTTTCCGAATTCGGTCCAGCTGAGGGCAGTGATCTCCTTGCCAATAGTGTAGTGTCCACGGGCATAATTATTGGCAGCATCTTCCTTGCCTGTGATCAGAGCTGCTCAGGGTGGAAGAGCTGGCAATAGGTACCATTGCAAACTTCATCAGTGACTGTGGGTTCCAGGTCTACAAACACTGCCCTGGGCACATGTTTGCCAGCGCCTGTCTCACTGAAGAAGATGTTGAAGGGTTCATCTCCCCCTCCAATGGTCTTGTCACTTGGCATCTGGCCATCGGGCTGGATGCCGTGTTCCAGGCAGTAGAGCTCCCAACAGGCATTGCCGATCTGGACACCAGCCTGGCCAACATGGATGGAGATGCACTCATGCATAACTGAGACATGTAGGGCTCCGCGGGGCTGAAAAATGCGAGGGAATGGGAACAAGGACCTCCCACTGACAGACTACCAAGGAATCCAGGGTAGAAGTCTTCTTTATATATTTTAAATGACAGTTGATTTTTTAAAAGACAAATGGGTCTTTTGTAAATATTTTTTCCAAGTGTGTGGCTTCTAATTCTCTTGACATTGTGTTTTGTTAATGAAGTCCAGCTTATCAACATTTCTTGCATGAATCATGACTTTGGTGTTGTAGCTAAAAAGTCATCACCAAACCCAATATCATCTAGATTTTCTCCTATATTATCTTTGAGAAGTTTTATAGTTTTGCATTTTATATTTTGTTCTGTAATTTAAGTTAATTTTATGAGGGATGTAAGATCTACATCTAGATTCTTTTTTTTCTTCTTGTGTATATCCAGTTTTAACAAATATTTTAAAGTATTTTGAAGAATTATATTTTCACTTATTGTCCAATTATTATGTAAAAACATTATAATGATCTATGAGATAAGTTAATCCTAGAAATCAGAATAAAATATATAGTATTTTCAAATGACTTTGCCATGCTTTATTTAGTAGACAACTAAATTACTTATACTTTTCCCCTCTGGTTGTCAGGAAGCTCAAATATGACTTAGTATTATATTTCTATCTAGTATTATTTATTTATTTATTTATTTATTTATTTATTTATTTATTTAAATGTTTAATGTTGACATAATTGCATCTGCCCTTTGCCTACCTCCTTCACCTCCTTTGGTCTTCACCAAACTATTGTCTATGTCCATGGGGTATGAGTATATGTTCTTTAGCTAATTCCTTCACCTTCTTTATCCAGATATCCCACCCCTGGAGCACCAGTCAATCTGACCCTTATATCCATGCTTCTGGTTGCATCTAGTACAATCCTATCTAATAAAAGAGAAACATGGTAATTAGCCATACCTCCGCTACCCTTCCCATTGGCTAATCAGGGCGATATGCAAATTAACTGCCAGCCAAGATGGCGGCCGGCAGCCAGGCAGCTTGAAGTGAACTTGAGACTTGCTTGCTTCAGTGACGGAGGAAGCCAACATTCGCCACCTGCCGCTGCCGGCCTCTGAGCTTGCAGTTTGAAACATTGTTACAAATATAGAAGCTAAACAAAACCCCAGAAACCTGCTTTCAGCCAGCCGGGATCTCAGAGCTGGAGTTGAAACAGTGTTTTGATTATAGAACCCAAACAAACCAGATACCTGCTTTCAGCAGCCGAGGCCTCAGAGCTGGAGCCAAGCCTCAGAGCTAAAGCTGGCCCAGAATAAAAGAAAAAAGAAAAAAAGGAGCAGTTGGGAGCTTCAGTCACCTGCCAGCCTGAAAACGGCCCTCAGCCCCTCACCCAGACTGGCCAGGCACCCCAGTGGGGACCCCCACCCTGAAGGGGGTGTGACCAGCTGCAAACAGCCATCAGCCCCTCACCCAGGCTGGCCAGGCACCCAAGCGGGACCCCCACCCTGATCCAGGACACCCTTCAGGGCAAACCAGCCAGCCCCCACCTGTGCACCAGGCCTCTATCCTATATTGTAAAAGGGTAATGTGCCTCCCGGCACCGGGATCAGCGTGACAGGGGGCAGCGCCCAAACCCCCTGATCGCCCTGCGGCTCTGTGTGTGACAGGGTGCGGCACCCTAAACCCCCCCCCCCCACGGGCCCTGCTCTGTGTGTGATGGGGTAGAGCCATAACCTCCCCATTGGCCCTGCCCTGAGTGTGACAGGGTGCGGCGTCCCAACCCCCTGATCCGCCCTGTTCTGTGTGTGACAGGGGGAAGCTCCCCAACCCCCTGATGGGCCCTGCTCTGTGCATGACAGGGGGGAGCTCCCCAACCCCCTGATCGACCTTGCTCTGTGCGTGACAGGGTACGGAACCCCAATCCCCCTGATGGGCCCTGCTCTGTGAGTGACAGGGGGCAGCGCCCCAACCCCCTGATTGGCCCTGCTCTGTGTGTGACAGGGGGTGGCGCCGCAACCTCCCCATCGACCCTGCCTTGAGTGTGACAGGGGGCGGTGCCCCAACCCCCCAATCGGCCCTACCCTGAGCGTGACTGAGGGTGGCATCGCAACCTCCCAATCCGCCCTGCTCTGTGCATGACAGGGGGTGGTGCCCCAACTCCTCAATCAGCCCTGCTCTGAGCCCGACCAGGGGCTGCACCTAGGGATTGGGCCTGCCCTCTGCCACCCGGGAGCAGGCCTAAGCCAACAGGTCGTTATCTCCCTAGGGGTCCCAGACTGTGAGAGGGCACAGGCCGGGCTGAGGGACCCCCCCCCCAAGTGCACAAATTTTTGTGCACCCGGCCTCTAGTTTAATTAATAAATAACAATGCAAAAAGGAAAATACTATCTGGATACTGCAGGGGAGAAAAAGTAAATTCCCCAACCCATGCTTTAACCAAGATAACTGTCCCTTATATTGTCAGGGTGAGAAGAGAAGCTAAGGCAAGTGAACAAACAAGGCTAGGTAGCATTATGCTTATTGAAGGTTCCTAAAGACTGAATTAAGAGGAGAGCAAAGAGGAAAAGGAACCATTTAGATCTGAGACTGTCTGAAGATCTGTATGAATGAGATTAGCATCTTCATTAAGCTCTTATTGAAGATTTGGAGAGGGGGAAAAGTATTTCAGGTAGAAGAAAAGTCAATGAGCTACATAGGGATTATTAAATGGTCTTGTTTGATTGGAGCAAAAGATGTGTGATACTGTGAAGTGTGAAATAAGCATGGAAAGATAAATTTTATTGTATATTGTGTATGGCTTTGAAAGCTACAGTAAAGAACATTAATTATTCATTCATATCATTAATTTTTAATATTTTTGGTGAGATTTATTCTGTATGTTAATTTAACAATTTTAATAATTATTTTGTTTCTAATAGTGTAAGCTACCTCAAATTCATTTGATTTTAGCAAAAAATAAATAGCACAATACATAAATGTCAGTAAGAAAGAATAAATTCCAATAATAATCTTTTTAAAATATAATTTAAAACAGCTCTCTGATGTAGGATAGAAGGGGAATCAAATGACAGCTAAAATTGTCTATATTCTCTACTAGCAAAACAATATGCAAAGTATTTTTTCACATTTTATTTATTCATATAAGTCTGGTTTATAGCTAATGTTATCTCTATTTTATAGCTAATATTCTGAAGTCAAGATAAATTAAATGACTTTAATTTTTGAATATTTCTTTGAATATTAAGTGATGTTACCAGATACCCGTAGCTCCTAAGTGTTCAAATTGGAAGGCACAACTCTAAAGCTCATTTTCTTCCCATGACACAGCCATAACCGATAGAACACAGCAATCAATTTGTCATAATTTCCACATTTCAGTTGAATTTTCAGACAGAAACAAATGCATTTTCATATAAATGTAATTTCATTAATATACATTCAAATATTTTTAAAAACATAACACAAAATAAACTGGCATAAAGGAAAATCCATTTTTGGTTTATCTGCAAGAATGTTTAACAAATATAATTTGTCAACAAAGTCAACTGGTGATAAATGGAAACTTGCACAATGGTTGTAGTTACTATTTTACGTTTTGAAAATTTTTGAGACAATTCATTTTGAGAATAGGTACAGTTTCTGTACCTATATCTATACCAATTGAGGATGTTTTGTAGTTGTTTTCTGCAAATGTTGGTTGACTATAGTCATCTTGGAAATAGCCAAACAGCCCAATCTTGTTGGCTAAGACATCCTAGCATTTAACAAATTCCAGATTTCAGGGACTCACACCTAGAAAGAAAGCCAAAGATCCAAGCTTTTTGGACTTCAGAACAGAAGAGTTGACTTTCTTTCTAAATCCCCATTCTGTTTACTAAAACAAAGTAAGATCATTGACATTAGTTCTTCTCAGGGCTCATAACTATGACTTGAGAAAAAGAGTCTCTCTTAGTGTAGTATATGCATCATAACTGAAATACTCCAGTCCATCTGTGCATTTATGTACGCTTAAGTGAAGAATAAAACAAAACATATGCTATAAGAAAAGATAGACTGAAGAACCCAGCCCTCCTCCATCACCTTCCAGTGCAACACCTTCAACAGCTATTGATTAATATGGGAAAAATGCTCAACTCCATACCATGACATTTACCCTTCTCCATGTTCTGTCTCCATCTGGTCATTCTAATATTATCCCCGCTATAATTTTTCATGTGCCGAGCATTCCATCTGAATAGAAGTACTTGACATTTCCCAAAACATCCCTGTATCTTGTTGGTATGCCACTATAAAAAAGACCAGCTGGGCCCTGCTCTCATGGAACTTACTTTTCATTGTCTAGAATATAGGCAGGTCTTACAAGGCCTTTTCAGCCTGTGCACATGAAAGGGACCATACTGGTCCCTTTTCTGTTTCTCTGAGGATTCTGAGTCTCAGTTTCCATTGCTGGCTACATTCTCTTTTAGGTTTATTATTTCTGATGAGAATGCTATTTTAAATCCAATTTGCTTGGAAGAGTTCCCACTAAGAGTGAATCCCCCTATTGTGCAAAATAGGCTGAAGCCTCACAGTCTTTGCAACATTTTGCAATAATTATCACATCACCCACACTTGCTACCTAACAGACTGTTACAATCCCTTCCAATTCTCCCCTAGTTCTAAGGGAGAAGTTTCAGAAGCTTCTCACTTGAACTCACCAATTTCATCATTGCTATCACATGACATTGACCATATTTTCTTTTGCTGTCTGTTGCTGACTCCCTCAAAGCTACCAATCATTCACATGCCAAGACAGTACTGTGTGGCCCAAATAGAAACAGAATTATGTTCCTGTTTATTTCTCTATGCCACATTTTTTCCACCTAGGCATAAAAGTATGTGGTTTGCAAATACACATCTCATAGAATTCTCAGTAGATGAGTGGATAAAAAAAATCTGGTACATTTACACCATGGAATACTATGCAGCAGTAAAAAAGAAGGCTCTCTTACCCTTTGAAACAAAATGGAGGAACCTGGAGAATATTATGCTAAGAAAAATAAGCCAGTCAGAGAAAGACAAGTATCCCATGAACTCACTCATATATGAAATCTAATGAACAAAGTAAACTGATGAACAAAATAGATCCAGATACATAGCAGCATGGAACAGACTGTGGAATCTCAGAGGGAAGTAGGGGGAGGAAGAGATCAACCAAAGAACTTGTATGCATATATGCATAACCCATGGACACAGACAATAAATAGGGTGGTGAAGGCCTTGGGCATGGGTGGAAGCGGGTTAGAAGAGATCAATAAAGATTAAAAAAAAAAAAGAACACTTCTATTTCTGCTCACAGCTCCTGTCTCCCTCCAGCTGAAGGGATTATCTTTTAACTGGAAGCCCGGTGCATGGATTTGTGTACTGGTGGGGTCCCTCAGCCTGGCCCTTGCCCTCTCGCAATCCAGGACCCCTCAGGGGATGTCAGAGAGCCGGTTTTGGCCTGATCCCCACAGGCCAGATTAAGGGATCCCACCAGACTGGATTTGTGCACTGGTGGGGTCTCTCAGCCTGGCCTGTGGGGATCGGGCTGAAACTGGCAGTCCAACATCTCCCAAGGGGTCCTGGGTTGCGAGAGGGCCTCGGCCAGGCCTAGGGACCCCACTGGTGCATGAATCCGTGCACAGGGCCTCTAATATGCATACAAGATCTTTGGTTAATCTCTTTCCACCCTCCCCCTTCCCTCTGAGATTCATCCATCTGTTTCATGTTTCCATGCCTGTGCGTTGAGCGTCTGCCCCCTGGTGGTCAGTGCACATCATAGCTACCGGTCAAACAGTCAAACAGTCAGACACTTAGCATATTAGCCTTTTATATATATAGATAGACGGTAACAAAGTTATTTTCTGATTCTGTTTGGACAATATTAAACAGACACATTTTTCTTTAAAAAGTTATTGTGCTTTGGTTAGGAGCATTCAGTTTATCTTTTGAATATAGTATGTTCATGTGTCAGGCAAATTATTTCATTTTTTAAAACTAATTTGAAAACAACTGTAGAACAAAAACCATAAATATTTTCCTATATTGAGAGGATTTACTGGAAAATGTATGATGTCATTTGAATATAAGAGGCTCTTAATAAAAGAAAATGGTCACTTATTGGATTTTTTTAAGTCCATGGGACCAGTCTTGTTGTGGGCCAGTCTTTGAAATGGAGTCCCAGCTGCTCCACCCAATCCCATCCTTCTCCATCTCACCCTAATACAATGTGAGGGTCTGCACCTGCTCCTTTCCTCCACTTTAGCCTAACACTTCAAGTCACATGGTACAAAATTAGTTCTGTTTATTCATTCTAATGGCCCAAGGAAGTCCAAAATGCAGCAGTAAGCAGAGACACTAGGCCATACCTGGGACCCTTGTTTTAGTTTTTTGTATACATAAGTTTTCATCCTTTCGGGTTTTAGATCCTTTGGAAGAAAGAGCTAGGTTTTGCTCATTACTGTAACTCGCAGGACTCCTTGCACTTGAAAAATTATTGTTGAATTGACTCCTTTTGATCATATTATACTTACTAAATCCAATTATCTTACATTAAACACTATCACATATATTTTCTATCTAATCTCAGATCACTTAGGAAAGAATATAGACTCATAAATTACTCAAAACATAAAGCTGATTATTTTTTGTTTTATAATGATTTTCCCATTCTTTAATCAAATGTAAGATGTTGTATAGACACTGCCTTTAGCGCAACTGCTGAAAGCATTTGGATAGTGTTATGAAGCCATCTGATAGAAAAACAATTATATTAGTGTAACTCACGTGATGTTGGACAAGGAATGATTAAACCGACAGGTCCCTCGAGCTACTTCTGAGCTACTGCTACTAGAGGGATGCAAAGGAAATGTAACAGGGGGTTATATTTTGCACAATAGGGGGATTCGTTTTTTTGTGGGAACTCTTCCAGGCATTCTCATCAGAAATAGTAAACCTAAAAGAGAATGTAGCCAACAATGGAAACCGAGACTCAGAATCCTCAGAGAAACAGAGTGCTGAAGCCTCACAGTCTCTGAAACAGTTTGCAGTGTATTAGAAGGAAGCAAAGCGTCCAGCAGAAATAAAAATATACAACTTTGCACTTCAAGGTGGTGCTTTGAGACTATACATAAAAAAGCATTAGGCTTAGTAAGAGATGCCCTGAATCAACAACTACACATCCGAAGAAAATGTAAGCTAGGATGAAGCTTCATTCCCAGGAAGATTCTCCCAACTGAAATGAAAATAGTCGCCACCACTCTGGTCACCCGTGACTCCCCTCTACTATTAAAGGGAATGGACTCAGCAAACGAGGAATGCATTTTCGAGTATGCCATACTGCAAACTTCATAACAAATGCGTTTGTTGCCTACGTAAAGTTCTAAACTGAATAAAGTAAAAAAGCAAAGAGTTATAAAAGATGTAACCCAGAGGCGGTGTGCTGTGGAGAAAAAAGTCTGAGAGGGAAGCAAAACAATGAGTTCTAGTGTTGATTCATTTCTAACGAGTGCTTTGGCCTTGGATAAATTTCTAAACCCAGAAAGAATCCTTATTTCCCTCTTAGTGGTCAGAACAAGCCACTATTGAAAGCCTGCAAAGCCCCCTTTTTTACCTTAAAAGCCATCCTGCAGACGTTTCTTAGCTGTCACTGGCACCTGGGGACCAATTCTTCCCCATTGTTTGGGCTCAGGAGGGTGCACACAGCATTGTGAAAACTGAGCTAATTCAGCAAGCTGCTCTTGATTGATATGGTCCTATCTCAATCCCCCGCTGAGCAGTGCCCCACGTGAGGTTAAACAAGGTAAGATACACCTTCAAAAGTAAAACAAAAAAATTGTCTTTATATAGCACCTCTGAGCCTTTAGCTGGCCTCCTGTTGCCTGATTTGAACTTGTTAAAAAATATTTCAGATAGAAACACACTGGTGACACTTTGAAAAGGACAGCTGTTAAAGTGGTGACTCATAATTGTGAGAATATGGAATTAGCAGTGGTTCCTTAGTGGTAAACAAATATTATCTAACAAAATTTTTCTTTACTTGCACATTAAAATGTATTCAGCTGTGTGCTATGTAAAAGCCATTTTCTTTTCTGAAAGAAAGCCTAGTTTTTTCCAGATGTAGACTCTGGATACCAACACATCTGGATAGTTTATCTATAAAACTACAAGTCAGGCATCTGGATATTTTAAAATGTGTGTGAAGCTTGGCTGGTGTGGTTCAGTGGTTGAGCATTGACCCATGAACCAAGAGGTCACCAGTTTGATTCCCAGTCAGGGCACATGCCCCCAGGGGTTGTGGGCTGGATCCCCAGTAGGGGGTGTATAGGAAGCAGTGGATCCATGTTTCTTTTTCATTGATGTTTTTATCTCTCTATCCCTCTCCTTCCTTCTCTCTCTAAAAATCAATAAAAACATATTTTTTTAAAAAGTAAAATATTTGTGAATATTTAAATGTGAGGGCATTTAACAGAAAAATTAAAAGCTTTGGAGATAGAATTATAGAATTAATAGTGCACTTGAGGAAGAAGGAACTAAAAGTTGATCTAATATAGATTTGATATTATAAATAAGAGAACATAGGCCCCCCTAAATATATTCTGATTTCCTCCCCAAAAGATTTTTTATCCCCCAAACTTCAAAGGTGCTGTTCTCTGGACATAGCAAACATTAAAAAACAAACAAACAAACAAAAACTTCTAATATAAAAATGGAATTTATTTCAAAGAGCATTTGTTGTGTGACCTGAACTAATTAAAATGGAATTAACAATCAGTAATTTAGAAAACAAAGTACTGTACTATAGCATAAATGATCCTTAATGAACAAAAGTTTGGCTTATTAAATTTTGACACTAAAGCTTCTTCATGTTTTCTATTGTGACCTGTCGGGCCCTCCCCAAAGAAATATTTACAATTGTTTCGTACCTAGTGACAATAATCTCACCTCTCATGTTTTGCAAGTCCTATCAAATTCAAAACAACAAATAAAAAAGATCCATTAAGCCCATCCTAGGAGACAGGATGCAGTGCGTGGATAGAGATGACAAAAACAGCTATTGCTCCTGCTTTCATGGAGTTTCCAGCCTGGGAGAGGAGGAGAGCACATCTGAAGAAGCAAGCACACTGACAACAGGAAGAAGAGCATCTGCTGAGCAACAGGATGAAAGGAAACAGGAAATTGTAGAAAAGTAGGTGCACAATTCTAAATAACATCATTTTCTGGGCTCATTTAGCTTAAAGTCACACTGCCCTATACATGTCAGGAGTTTCTGAGTACATCTTTCCAATGAAGTACTTTCTAGTGTTTGGTGTTCAAAACGGACTTGGCCTTTGAGAAAATACTCAATAAGCTCTACCAGCAAAGGCAGAAGAATATGAGCATGTTATGGACATCTCTAACAGGGACCTCATCTTGAGGCAATCTCTTTGTAATGATAGAGGTTAAAGGATATTTCGTTATGTCTGGGGAGTGGTGAGGGATCCCACAATGTCAGGTTACTAGAAGGCATGTCCTGTGAGGGAGCTCAAAACAAAGGAAGATGTACGAGGTACAATAAATTGACCCCTAAATGAGCCTCACCTGGCAACTCAGGTACCAACTCTCATATCACACTGTACCTATTCCATTGCTTAAAGCTAGTCACAGTCACATCCAACTTCAAGGGGTGAGAAAATACAACACTACCTTATTCCCAGGAAGAGAAGAATCAGAAATATTGGTTAACATCAGTACTTTGCCAGATAATTCCAAATACTAGTACAGTGTGGCTATGGATAAAAATCCTTGCGTAATGGTGGAATTAGACTGGTGCTGTGATAGTTAATAAATAAAGTGCTGTGTACTCTATTGCCCAGCAGTTCTTCTAGGTATGATTTTCAAACAAGTCCCACACATGGCACCATAAAGACACACGGTCCCTCCAGACATACCTATTGCAAACTTGAAAGCATAGTGACAAAGAAAAAAAATAGTAGTAATATATGGCACAATATGACTTTTGTTCAAAATAACAATAATCATTTTAAAAACATAGTTGCAAGATCAAAAGGATATGCATTAAATGTATTAGAATTATTAACTAAGAAGAGAAGGGGAAATGGAAGTGAGAAAGGAAGATAAAAAAGTATTTAAAGAAATGAATACATTTGAGAGAGACTTTGTACAGGCCAGTGCTAGAAGTGATTAGATCAATGATGTGGACCTAAGATTTAACAAAACAAATAAAACAACTCAACTGTGAAACAAATCTCAAGCCAGACATCATTGTTTTAGGGTTCCCCATTCAATTGTAAGATACCTTTTGGCCTTGGCACAATAAATACATGGGCAGCTCTCAATGAATCCCTGCAAGAGCAGCAGTAAAGATTTTAGTACTCCAACGAGCAGCCGGGACTACCAGCAGGACCCTAGTGGACCAGAACAAGTGGAGTGGCAGCATCTGGCATGGGCTGGGACTAAGGAGAGGGGAGAAGGCAGAGCCCATTTTCTGCTACAGGGGCAATGACATAACGGTGTTGCCCTCTGGCAAAAATGTTGGAGAGCAAGGTCAGGGTCCATTCACCCAGTGAAGCGTCTCAGTAGTAGAAGAAAACTGAACTTTCCATTGGGATTAAGGAGGAATGCAGCTTACACCGGAGCAGTCTGAATACTGTGTTAGATGCCTACAGATAATTGGCAAAAACTACAGGAATGGAGGCAGGACATAAGCAGAGAGGGGTAAAGGAGCCTGTGAAACTCAAGTATCTCTAATATCATTGGCTTGATGGGATTTGGGTTACAAATGGTTTTTTAAAAAGTTGGTATATAATTATATAAGTTCTTTGGTTTATCTCTCCTCATCCTTCGCTCACATTGAGGTATGTTAGTCTGTTTCATGCCTCCATGTTTTAGGTCTTATTTTGTTGGTCAATTCATTTTGTTCATGGGATTCCATAAATAAGTGAGATCATGTGATAGTTGTCTTTCTCTTATTGGCTTATTTCACTTAGCTGAATAGTCTCCAGGTCTATTCATGCTGTCCCAAAGCGGGTGAAGACCTGGGGTTGGGGAGGAGGGGTTGGGTGGAGAGGAGTAAAGAGGGAGAAATGGAAAACATCTGTAATACTATCAAATATATATCCTATCTAATAAAGAGGGAATATGCTAATTGACCCTCACACCATCGTAAAGATGGTGGTGCCCACAGCCAATAAAGAGGGAATATGCTAATTGACTACCCCACTCTCAAAGATGGCCGTGCCCCCAGCCACAAGATGGCCAGCAGGAGGGGCAGTTGGGGGCGACCAGGCCGGCAGGGGAGCAGTTAGGGGGTAATCAGGCTAGCAGGCAGAAGTGGTTAGGGGCAATCAGGCAGGCAGGCAGGTGAGCGATTGGGAGCCAACAGTCCCAGATTGTGAGAGGGATGTCTGACTGCCAGTTTAGGCCCAATCCCTGTGGGCCTAAAGCAGCAGTAGAACATCCCTGGAGGGTTTCCAAATTGGAGAGGGTGCAGGCTGGATTGAAGGACACCCTCCCCAGTGCACAAATTTTGTGCACCGGGCCTCTAGTGTATATGTAATAAAAAATGTTAGTATATAACATTTGGGGGTAACTGGAAAACACCCAAAACTTAAAATTCCTCATTTTATGATGATGTTCTGAGTATAAATGAGGCATTACTGCAATTGAGTAAATGTTGCAGCTATTTTATCCTAATCTTTTCAATGAGATGTGAAAATGTGGCCATTATATAAGAAAATAAAAATAAAAAGTAAAAAACAACAAAACCCTACCAATTAGTTTGTAGGAGATTACACAATGAAGATCACACAATGGGAGAGGAAGGGTTGAGTCTTTTTATGAGAATACAAATATATGCAAACTGGGTGTCTGTCTCCAGATTAGCACTTCAGAAAGAAAAGAGGGAAAGGCAACATCAAGTAACACTCTAAGGAAAAAAATCGTATTAATCCATTCAATATGTCAAAGAGAATTAAGAGGGGATCTCAAAATCACACTGAGGCTGAAATCTTCAGTTATAGGAACAATAGGTCCATCATCAATACTAAGATGGAAGAGAGGATGCTCGGAGAAAACTATTATAATTTCACTTTTTGAAAATATCATCTGTATCTGAGGCTCAGGACATCCATAAATAGAGGAGATAATTGAAAGCACAAGAGATGTCAAAGGGAAAGATATTACTTTGAAATGATAAGCTTTATTTCTTGGATACTTTCTGCTGCAACAGATTCTGATATTAGAATGTTGTGGGGAAATGTTTCCAATTTGCTAAATATATAATTACACATGTCATTAAATATGTAATATACTCTCTGCAAATTCAGTATTACAAGCTCTAATTTGTGTAGAAGAGCAGTGGAGAAATGGAAGGAGAGTGAAATATGGAGCAGAGGACAGATTTCATTCACCATAGGCCAGCCATTGGATGTTCTTTGGCAAAGAACTTTGCCTCTGACCTTCAATTTCCTGGGCCATAACATGGAAATTATAATACTTACTATATCTTCTGGAGTTGTTAACTACTCAAATTAAATCATATTTTAAAATGCTTTCTTAGAAATGTACTATAAAGCATTACTTATTATTGTAAAATGTCCTTACATTATTTCTTTTCCTAGTCACTGTATTTAGTGGGACAAGCAAATCCTAGGAATGTCCATTTCATAGCCCAGAGAACAGTCAATAAGCCTAATCAACATTCCTATAGCTGTTATAGAAATTGTTCCTGTTAAAGAGACCACTGGAAAGAAGAGACAGGTAAAGTAAGTAAATGTGTTTATACCAGGCATCGATAGGTGAAATGTCCTGATTCTTGAGACAAAATACAATCAGAAAGTGGAGATACAAGAATTTTTTTATAGAATCTGAGATATATTTAATTTTCAACTTTTCACATTAAACTTTAAAGTTATTGACTCTTCAACTTGATGTACATTTCAATAGATTTTGTATATTCTTGATATGGAGGAAGCCATCATATTTTACAAATGCATATGTTTACATTGTTTCTCTTTTTTTAATGAGGCCATTTGTTAAGTAATTACTCTCCCCTGGAATGAAAATCAGCAGAACTAGTGGTTTTGTGACAGCCACAAATGACAAAATTAACTAAATGGCCAATCTAGCAGATCGTATAAAAATTAATAATAATAATAGCAATTTAATGAAAGCTAGATGAATTGGAAAACATATTGATGACATATTTTAAGTAAAACAAGATGTGATTGAGACACCTTGATCCACTGCATTTCACTCACATGAAATTTTCATTATGACCACAAGGTCCTGTTGGGTCTCATCTCTCTGTACTTCCCCAGTTCTCACCACACATCAGTATCACGTTTCCACTCTTCACTGCAGCCATAACAGCCTCACTCAGTCTGCTTTGTGCACTGTACTCTCTTGTTTTTCAGGCATTTCAAGCCCACCCTGTCTGCCTTGTTCTTCCTCCCATGCTTCACTTCACAAACTCTGACTCACTCTCCTCATCTTATATCAAGGTCACTTTCTCATTGAAGTTATCGCTGCCCTCCAAACCTGTTCAGATACTTCCCTCCTTTCATGGTATTCATATGTTTCTTCCAGGCACTTATTTTTGTGCTTATTAATGTCTGCCTTGCCTCCAAAATAAATTATTATTAGAGACTATACATATATATATATACATATATATATATAATTATTTTATCACTAATACCTTGCATATCATAGGCCATCTATATCTATTTATATAAAAGCCAAGCGACCGGAATAACCCGAACAACCAGTCGCTATGACATGCAATGTGGTGGGTCAACCAGCCCAATGCGGGCAGGGCCAGCCAGCCAACCTTCCATGGCCCCTCCCCCCAGCTGGATCGGCCCCATCAGGGTGGGCAGGCAGGCCGGACCCTACCCATGTAAGAATTCATGCACTGGGCCTCTTGTTTATTAAATAAAGGACGTAATATTTAGCCTCCAAATGGCAGAGATTCATATAATTCTCAACTTATAAATAAATTTCTTCATCCATTACCACTAGTAAACCCAAATGCTAAAAATCATTACATAATGTTTTTGTTGGCCATGTTAAACTAGTTATACAAAATCCACAGCAGAAGTAAAATGACAAAGTTTATGTTTAAGGGAACAGTTTAACTCAAATTATAGAGCATATAAGGACAGGCTTCTCCATTCTCTGTTAATTTTCATTCCCATCTTTGTTACCTGTGGTGGGTGACTATTCCTGTACATAAGCTGAGGACAAAGTTGTGCAAGTAACTGTTTCAGCGCTGTGTGTGTGTGTGTGTGTGTGTGTGTGTGTGTGACATTTGCTCAATCAATCACCTGAATAAAGCTCTTGCAACAATTTCTAAAAATAATTTGTACTTTCATTTGTATGAAACTCAGAAATTCCCAAAGCAGTTAGCACATAAAAACGAATCAATTTCTGTTTTCCCTTTCAAGATCTGCTCTTGAGTTTTATTATACTGTGGAGCTGTTGTGGTCAGAGTAAAGTAAGATGCCCACTTTATGGGTGGGCCCTAGTTTTCAGGCCATACCACCCACACTGGTACAGTTCTCTTTTACAGAAAAGAATGATAACGATACAACTCTAGAGCCATGTTTAAATGTGATTAATCATTATGACTGTATAAGGAAGAGAGTCTTTGTAGAACTATGGAGTTATTTATTTATGTATTTATTTTTTAAAGTTTTTTTTAAATTGATATTTAGAGAGAGGGGAAAGGACAGGGAAATAGAAACATTGATGTGAGAGAGAAACATCAATGGCTGCCTCCTGCATGCCCCCTACCAGGGATGGAGCTAGAAACCCAGGCTTGTGCCCTGACTAGAAAATTAACTGGCAACCTGTCAATGCATGGGACGATGCCCCCAAATCTGAGCCTCACTGGCCAGGGCTCTGGCATTTTTTAAAATATCATATGTGAAACGAAATTGAGAAACACT
>NW_005871057.1:14042463-14049008 GCF_000147115.1 Myotis lucifugus
AGTAAAAATAAAGAGGAACAGACCTTGCTAAGAGAGTTTGTCTCTGACAGAAGTTTAAAAATTAACCTGAGGTACTTTTGTAAGTGAGAATCCCTGGTAATAAGACTTTGTCATAGACTGAATATTTGTGTTCCCCCCAAATTTGTATGTAAAATCAATATTCTATGTGATGTTATTAGGATGTGGAGCCTTTGGGAATTCATTAGATCATGAGGGTGGAGCTCTCATGAATAGAGTTAGTGCCCAACAAGAGACCACAGAGAGAGCTCCCTTTCCCATTGCACCATATGAGGACAGTGAGAAGATGGCTATCTATGACCTAGGAATTAGGCCCTCACCAGACACCAAATCTGCCAGCACATTAATCTTGAACTTTCCAACCTCAGGAAATGTGAGAAATAAATGTTTATTGGTTAAGCTACTCAGTCCATGGTACTTTGTTATAGTAGCCTAAACAGACTAAGTCATGCTCAGAGCCTTTCTCAGTAGCCTCCCATTTGTACTTCTCACCTAGACAACAGGAACTCTGTCCAGTTACAAAGATCAGATAAAATCATGTAAACTTCTCACCATAATCTATAGTCTCAGAGAGATGATCCTAAAATTGAAAACAGAAAATAGGAGTGAAGTATCTCATGGTCTAAGAACTATTTAAGAGAGATCATCTAGTATGACAATTTTTACTTGGAACCTGATTAGAAAGCAAATAGAAGCCTCCCTAAATTTCTAAGGAATATTAATATTGCTAAAAAAAACAATTCTGGCCTATGATCAAGACCTTAGATTCCTAAATTTATATCAATCAATCAGCAAGAATCAGGCTGTGAAAACTTTACAGCCCCCAAAGAGAGTATACCTTCCAAACTCACTTTGAATTTAGCCACAAACTATAATAGTCAAGGGAAAACTTCCAGAAGATACTAGATATCATGGAAGACAATGGCCAAGAGGGTGATCCAAGGGAGCAAGATCAGGGAGAGTTAAGGAAGTAATGGAATATTTCAGTTTCTACACATCAGGGTATCGTGACTATGGGACATGGAGTGCTCTAGTTTTCTATTTTTATTTATTAATAGATTACTTTTCTACTCTGTTTTAGATTATATGATGGGGCTGAGGATGGAGAATATGTTCTATGAGTGCAGAAAATAATATGCAGAGAGGCACATTACTGTCAACAATCCTTCAATATTCATTCTTTTTTTTATGTCTGTTAGTAGTTCATGTATGTTTAAGGCACAAGGATATCCAGGGAGAGATTGCATTTCTAAGCATTGCTAGCAACTAGGGTTACCATGTGCTTAAGTTTGTGCCAATGAAATGTGAGTGAATGCTACACATGAACAAATGAGTGAACATTAAAAACTGTTGGGGGGTAGGTGGGTGGATGGGAAGAGATCAATCAAAGAACTTGTATGCATATATGCATAACCCATGGACACAAACAATATTGTGGTAAAGGCCTGGGCAGGAGATGGAGGTCAGGCTAGAAGGGGTCAATAGAGGGGTGGGGGAAGAGGACATATGTAATACTTTCAACAATAGATTTTTAAAAAATGGTTTCCAAATACAGTGGGAGGGAAAGATGATAAAACTAAAAAAAAAAAAAAAGAATATGGATTAAAATTATGGTATATTGGGAAAAATCAGTTTCCTACTTATGATTTAAATTGTACCACAAAATTATCTCTAAAATGTTATCAAATCACTACAGTGGACTAACAACCAGTTGATAATTTAGATTATTAGGTCATATAATTTGAGTCACCCCTGGTATATAACTTTAATCCAATTAGAGGGAAAAGATTTGATTTGAAATTAAACATTTTTATTCTTTTTGTTTCTTTATGTTCACAAATTGAGCATAAATTAGGAAAAAGACATGCTAACAATTAATTTTTGCCATTTCAAATTTTTGAACATTTACTCTAGATATTAAATTCCTTATTTTTACTGATTTTTAGAAATTATCAATATACTTCTTTATTCTACTTGTCATGGTTTATTTAATTATATGTTTCTGCATTTTAACTAGCAAAACATACTCAGTATGTTTTTTTTTTAAATTTCATAGAAAACAACAGGTACAGATGGTTCATTAATAACAATAAAAAGGCAAATTAAAATTATTCAAAACCCTTTGGGAAGCAATCATTCAACAACTATCTCAGGAAACAGTGTCTGTGCTTAAAATCTGTGATAAGACTTCCTGCTGACAAACCAAATCATCCTAAAAGAAGTGATGTAACATCTGAATTTTCTGTTTTGGGCAAGAAGGACAAACTACCTAACTGATTATAATAAACAATAGCTATTAGTAGGATTGCAATCTGTCATGATCAGGTCCTACTCACTGATATGATTTGATAGACAATCACAATCAAAACCATACATTTCTGAATCCTGTATCTATGATAGATGTAGAACTTTTATATTATCAGGAATTATTATGCTTATTAATATTTCTGTAGGAATAGTGGTTTAAGAAGCTTTTGGTTGGATGGAACACTGAGATGCAGTGGATACCAATATATTTTGGAACCAAAACACATAGGTTCAAATCTTCCCTTCACTCTTTGTTATGTATCTGTATGAGATTATCCTTTAATCTCATTTTTCAATAATAAAATGCTAATAATTAATGCCATGTCTTTAAATAGTTATAAAGATATCATTTTAGATGTAAAAAATAGTATATAAGTTCAAGCAAATATTAATTATTATCATATATCTAGCTTGGGAAGTGAGGAGGCAAGATAAACTAAAGACTTTATAACTTAAAAATCTCCTCATGCAACGAATTGCCTTTGAGTTAGTTTTTTAAAAATGTGAGGAACAACATGAAGAAAAGTTGTGTCCATGCCAGACAGGAGGAAAAATGAGAACGTCTGAAGAGGAATAGAAGAGATAAAGAAGCACATTGGAGAAATAGTTAGTGAAGAATGAAAGAAGGAATATGTTTAAGAAACATATATGAGCCCGGACAGCATGGCTCAGTGGCTGAGCATCGACCTATGAATCAGGAGGTCACAGTTCGATTCCCTGTCTGGCACACACCTGAGTTGCAGGGCTCAATCCCCAGTGTGGGGTGTGCAGAGGCTGCAGATCAATGATTCTCTCTCATCATTGATGTTTCTCTCTCTCTCTCTCCCTCTCCCTTCCTCTCTGATATCAATAATAAAAATATATTTTTTTAAAAGAAAGACATGAATAAAGACCTCTCCACTGATGCCTTATCAGAATATTAACATGGAGGAGAAGAGACTATAGTTTAGCAAAGAATCCTGATAGATTAAGCTCCTGCAGAAATTCATTCTGTCAATACCCCCAAATGTGAGTCAAAAATTTTAGGTTAAAACAATACAAAACAAATCCCATTTTAAAAGTATTTAGCCAGGAGATGTGAAAATTCTCATACTTCAATGAGAATTTATTTTTGGAGATTGAAGAGCCAGAGATACTTCAAGCAAGGAGCATAATCAGATTATATCTGATCAACAAAGAGGAAAGAATGGTACCTCCAAATTTTTGAAACAGCTGGGTGGTAATTATGCAATAGCTAATTTCAAGTGTGTGTGTGTGTGTGTGTGTGTGTGTGTGTGTGTGTGTGTTTTCTTCTCAGTATTATGTCTTCATCTTATTCAGCACTTTAAAAGAACCTTAATTTCCTGGAAGTTATTTAGAGTTTATTATACACCACCAGGATGCTGAGATGCTGGGTTTAGAGCAACTTCCTGTGTTGTTTTGTATAATGGAATAGTTGAAATGCATTCTTGTATAAAATCTATGTGAGGCAAAAAATAATAAATAAGGATAAACCATTCTCTATTCATAGTACAAAAGGAACTGTATACTAAGTAGTCTCAATTCATAATATGACTATGGAATTCTGATATGAAGTCAATCCATAGAAGGGTGTTTTTCCTGGGGCCCATTTTCCTTTAGCTTATCACTTAAAACCCTTTGAAAGATTTCACAGGGATTAATGGCCAGCACTCAGGGAGGAACTGGGGCTGTTTCAGCACTGCTGAGCTCTGCACACAGACTCCATTCTTCAGCCTTCTGGGATATAGGGACACATTTTTAGCCTTCATCACCATCCTAAAGAGATAAAAGCCTCTTGAAGTCAGTGGGAAATTCATTTTAAAATTGGTTCTGTAGGAAGCAGAGTAATTTGAGATACTGGGCTGTAGATAGTATTTGAATAAGGCAGACACACAATGCCAACTTTGTTATTTGAACTCTAGTCTTGGTGTGGATGGCTGTGTGTGTGTGTGTGTGTGTGTGTGTGTGTGTGTGTAGGAGACACTGTGAAGAATGTGCATTTGAGCCCTTACATTATTTAAGTAACTTCCATAGTTCAGGAAGCCTCCCAGTATTTGTTTGTACAATACCTATGTGCACATAACTTTGCATAAGTATCAAAGCCCATGCCTATCAGAGCAGACATAGAGTAAGCTATCCATGTACTTACATTCTCAAAATAAGTTTTGTTTTTACTAGTTATTTGTCCTCATTGGAAGCAACTGCTATATCAAAAGGTTTTTTTGGGGAGTTTTTTTGAGACTGGATTTTAAGAATCTAAAATGAAACAAAAATAAGGAGTATCATACATTGTGAAGAAACCAGAACATGTTACCCATGTCATGCTTCAAACTTCCAGCAATAGCTAAGTTGAGGGAGAAAACCAGGAGTTAACACACAATGCAATTTTCCTTTTGCTGCATGTCAGGAGGGGAAAATAATTTTGAAACTGCCCGGTAATTGACATGTCATGCAAAAGATGAAAAACACATTATTTCAGGCCTGTATTTCACCATGGGTCTGATCAGTCTGCTTTCATAAAAGTGTGTAACCCTGCATTTTCATTTCCTTCTTGGAGCAAACATTCAGTAATTAGTAGGTAGCATCTCCAAAGGATGAGATCTGCAGGAAATTGTAATCAGTAAGAGATACTCTGGGAAAGAATTATGAAAGAGACATTTTCACAGATGATTGCTATAAAAGCAAATACTTTGCAGATCATTTAAGAATGTTAATGCAATGCAACTAGCTCACTCTAAAAAGAGGAACAAAGTCAAACTCAAGGGTTAATGTGACTGTGTGTTTTACCAACTTGGCTTCTTGGAGAATTTGTGTTCAAGCAGGAGTATTAAAGAATTAGAGAGAGTTACTCTGAGAAGAATGGGTCATCATGAAGGGCTTTGGAGTTAGCGTCAATGGTATGAATATATCACAGAAGCAGGAAATAGAGCAACAAACGATTCAGTGTTACCCCTGAATGTGGCAAAAGGTTAGGCTGGATAGTCAGAAATCTTATTATATTTAGTTACAGAAATGCACAGATACATTTATTTGCATATAAGTGACACAGATATGTGTGCATATTCAATTAAACAAAGTTTCCATAAATCTTTACTCTTGTTCTCGCTTCCCCTTGTCTCCCAAGCACAAGAGCTCCATGATTTACTTAGTTCTTGCCATCTCTTTCATTTCCTAGATGCTTGTATAATCCTTTGCCAGCAGTGGGCTCTCCATCAAGATGTGTGTGGCCAAAGTATTCCAAAAGGCTCAGATTTCAACTCTGAAGACAATGACATAGTTGACATGCACAGGCACACCAATTTGCTAAAGAAAAAACAGAGTTCTGATCAAACACATTTACAATTGGCCAAGAAACAAATATACTTGCCTCTTACAATGGGCAAGGGACATATAATGTATCATTATTGAATTTCCTATTCATTAGCCATTCATTGGAAGGATCACTAGTTTGTTTATAGAAGCAAATGAATACACTTAGGATAATAAAGTGAACTTACCTTAAGGGAACAAAAGAAAAGATATAAAAAAGCTTGATTCAAAGACAGTGATCCATATTTGGAGAGACCAGAAGTGTTTGTAAATACAAATGAATATATGCTGAATAAAAATAAATGTGTGTTACCACTAGTCAATCTAGTTTTCTCTAATGGAGTGATGTACACTGGGACAGCTGAATTACAGATATGAGTGTAAGCAAAACCTTTAAGAAAAATTCTATTATGGTAATATTTCTGCCATGTCATATATGCCTCTTCCTGGAGACAGTAACTCCCAAAAGGACTTGATTGATTTATTTTTTAAGGAAAGGTGGCAGAATAAATAAAAGTATAAAGTTAACATCTGCCTTAATGTTTCCCTAGGGAGAAAACTATCTTTGTTTAGAAAAACACCTTGATATTCTGCTTTAGATGTGTGAACCCTGAGGGCATGTTTTGGAAGGATTCTAACAACAAAAGATAAATTTATCTGTCTAAAATTTTAATAGTAATTGAAAAGAAAACATGAGATAGGAGAGGGCAGAAAACAAGACCTTATCCCATCTGAGAGAAAAGAAACAGAGGAGAGGGAAGGGAGAGGAGGGGAGGGAAGGTAAAGAAAAGGTGGGGAAGGAAGGGGAGAGGAGAGAGATGAGAGAGACAGAAGAGCCGAGTTGAGAGAGAAGAGAAGGGAGGGGAAGGAAAGGAAGGGAAGGGAAGGGAAGGGAAGGGAAGGGAAGGGAA
>NW_005871057.1:14049467-14066533 GCF_000147115.1 Myotis lucifugus
GAGAAGAGAAGAGAAGAGAAGAGAAGAGGAGAGAAAAGAAGAGAAGAGAAACTGTTAGAGATTTGGGAAGCAATTAGTTGCCATTACTCTTGGAAGATCTTCATGACAGGATAGTGACAGGCAGTTAACAATTGCCAGATGTGTCTGGTGGTGTCCTGCTTGTCCTTGACCTATGCTCCTCTGGATTCAGCTCTTCATTTAGGCCGCTGGACATTCTGAAAAACAATGTCCCCAGGACCACCAACAGATGATTAACTGAGGGTCCTCAGTGGTGGTAGCTACACAGAGGCAACAGCTTTCAACAGACCTCTCCACATCCCTTTCCTGGTCTCACCTCTGTGACTAGACTTGCCTGGCTTCTCAGATTTTCTAAGTTAGCTCCAGCTTGACTTCCTATACCGGTGCTTTGGGAGGACAGGTTAAAGACTCTTTGGCTGATCCTCCAACTCACTGTTCAAGACCTATACTTACCCAGCTCTTCCAGAAATTATGTCAGATCAATTTCTTATAATAATCAATCCTTAACATTCAAAATGTTCTGCTTCCTTGACAAAACCCTAGCTAATTCATAATTCAGACTTTTATAAGTAGGCGATTTTATCTTAAAAACCTAAAACATGTGGTAATGGCTTGGAATTTGGTGGCAGGTGAAGGATGGAAAGGCAGCAATAAATTTATTAGGAAAGGCTGGGAAAATAGCTAAGACACATTGAAGGTTGGAGAAAGGATGACCTATATTGTGTTGCAGAGAAAAAAATGTCAAAAAACTTGCCTGCAGTAATAGGAAAGTCAGAAAATGTACCTCCTGAACTTCTGGATCTGGCTATTTACTTCCATCTCTACGTAGAATGTTGAAAGTCTCAGTTGGCTTTTAACTGTCTATGATAAGGTGTGGGATGATAGAAAAGAGTTAAAGAAGGAACAGTTCTGTTTACAAGCAGAATGAAAGGAAATACAGAAAGACAAGGACTTACTGCGCTGAAAAATGAAACTACCTTTTGTTCTAAGTATTGCCAGCCAGTAAGAAATCATCAAGATGACATGAGGCCTGAGGCCAAAGAACAAATCAAGGATTTATCTCTAAAGGCCCTTGTTAAGAACGCCAAAAAATTGAAGGTGATGACACATGGAAGCCTAGGCAATATATAGAAGAACCACCCTGCCAATCCACAGAATTGTGAGAAATAGTAAGTCATGTTTTTAAGCTACTAAAAGTGTCAGGGTGAATTGTTGTACAACTCACAAATTCAAGAGTTATTTAGTTCTTTCTAATTCATTTTCTTAAAATAATAAATTTTGAACCAAAATCTACTAGATACATAAATATGAACATGGACAGCCTAACTTCCCCTTTTCCTTTATTCCAGATCAGTTAATAATTTAGTTATCATAAAGATGCTACTCATAATTTGTAAACTAATTTCTGCCACAATTGCACTATACAATTCTTCATAATGATGTATTCCTTGCAGATAATACATATTTTCATTGTAATGGAAGCTTTCTAGAAGTAATATACCCAGTGGTTGAGTATATCATTATTGGATACCATAGTTTGAATGCAAATAACTGCTTGATATGCCAACTGCTTATCATGTACCTTGTCACTTACTTAACTTGTGTATTTCTTTCAGAACTAGAAAATATATGGAGAGTTTCAAACTAATACAAAGAGAAAAAAACTTGATTGCTTATTTTTAAATTCTTAGACACCCTGAGTTTTAAATAATGAGTGAATAAATTTTTGAACAAATTGATTCTCAATTGGCAATTTTTTCATCATTGTTAATCATCCAGTATTGGACTCAATTTGGAAAAAAATATTATAGAAAATGGAGATGGAGGGGTGCCAGTGCTATTTTAAAGATTTGAGGTTTTTTGTTTTTTGGGTGTTTTTTTTTTAATAACTGAAGCTTTTTGCTATAATCAGACTGGCAATTTATTTTTTATAGATTATTATGCAAGCAAAACTGCAGGTGAAGAAAATTGGCCAACTAGTATATTTCTACAGTATAGAGATGTTTTTTCAGTAATGGGGAAGATAAAGTGCTTTATTTTTTTGTGTTTAAAATAAATTATTTTCAAATATAAATGGCAAAGAGTACCATCTAAGTAGCGGTAAAATGAGAAGCTTCTGGGATGATTTAGAAAAGAGCGAGGAGAATTAACTCATGTTCATGGAAAAAGTCAGTGTTATAGGAAGGAACCTTAGGAAGCAAAGTAAGCAAAGTTCCATAGCTGTTTCAATGCCTCTGCTAGTTTTTAAAATACTTTTAAAAAAGAAAAAAAAACAATTATTAGATCAGCATATGTAGAAATTTAGACATATGGCCTTTGGTGTGTATTCCTGGAAGTCAGGTTCCACCCTCAAACAGTTATCAATATCATTCATTGGCTATCAGTCAGCTCCCTGGAAAAGTACAAGAGTGGCATTTGGAAAAGTAAGTGCCTTATAGCAAAACCTAACTTATTTGAGTTAGCTGGCACAGCAAGTATGATAACTTAGAAGTCATTCTCACAGCTGAGTCATCACATTCTCTCCTTGAAATTCCACCTAATTTCCAGAATTATTTTATTTTTATTTATTTTTCTAAAATGTAGTTTTATTGATTTCAGAGAGGAAGGGAGAGGGTGAGAGATATAGAAACATCAATGATAAGAGGGAATCATTGATCAGCTGCCTCTTGCATGTCCCAAACTGGGGATTGAGCCCCCAACCTGGGCATGTGCTCTGATCTGGAATCAAATCCTAGTTCATAGGTCGATGCTCAACCCCTGAGCCATCCAGGCCAGGCTCTAGAATTACTTTACATGAAAGCTATTTATATAATGGGATATTTACAGCTATAGGAATATGTATGACCATAGACTTGAAATAAAAAGGAAAAAAGTGGAGAGGATAAAAGAGGGATTAAGAAAGTTGTGATGTCAGAGAAATGAAACAAATTCATGAGACATGGATTCCTTGAGGCTTGATTTACCTTTTTAAAAATATCAGGGATGCTCTGGATAATGGCAGATCTCTTTTATGACAGAACATCAAGTGATTAAGCACCTACAGACACTATATTGTACTCCTTATTTAGGAAGATGGAACTCATGATCAAAATAAGATGTATATATTTTACCTCTAAAAGAGAAATGCCGGAAGCCGTTCCATCCTTGCTGCTTGACACAGTCACTGCAGGAAAGAAACATCTGCACAGCATATGTTTCAAGGGATCTGGCATATATGGCATACTGTTCTTAATATGTTTGCTCTCCTTAGCGCCATGTGTTTTAACCAAGGTCACCTCTCCGAGAAAGGTTGTTTCCCCAGGTGGGGATTTTTCCCTGAGGTTAGGGAGGGGATAAAATCCCTTAACTAAGTGCCAGGCGGGTAGTTAATTACTTTAACTACAAACAATCCCGCTTAAGCTACATAATCTTTACTCCCTAGAATGGAGATAAGAAACGCCCTAACCTTTGCAATAGAAATTGACAGGATTAAAATCAACTGACTGGTATAAACACAGATGTAACAAGACAATAAACATCAGATTCTGATCAGATCCTAACCAGAACTTGGCTGGAGATCCCGACCAGAACTTTGGCTGGAGATCCTGGCTAGAGGTCCTGACTAGGCTGCTGATCAACTGAAGGCTGTTTCCGTGTCATTCCTTCTTCGCCGACTCCGTCCACACCTTTGGGGACCCCTGGACCTGCTGGGGTTGGACCCCAACATCTGGCGCCCGAACAGGGACCCCTAGGTAAGTCCCCCCGCACTCGGGACGGATAGGACTGCACCATAGGGTGCTGCAGACCCCCCCCCCCCCCCTAGAGGATAAGTAGGGTAAGCCGGTAGTTAGTACAGAACTTAGATTGACAAGATGGGTCATACTGAGTCTAAAGAAAAAAGACTCTGTATTAATCTTTTATGCTTGCTAGCAGAGGAGTTAAGGTTACTCCCAGTCAGACAGAAAGTTTTATAGAAGATGTATGTCAATGGCTTCCTGAGGATGGAACTGTTACTTTAGAAACTTGGACTAAAGTAAGAGAGCAATTAAAGAATTATTACAGCTACCATGGATCTGAGAAGGTCCCGGCAGATACCCTTTCCCTCTGGAATTCAATTCGTGACACCTTGGCACCAGAGGCAGAAACGGCTGAACTTTCTCAAACTTTAAATAGTCCCTCGGCTCCACCTAGAGAGGACACATCATTATTGTCTCCAGCTCAATCTAAGAGCAATTTAGCTATGCCTACTGATCAGAAGGAGAATAAGTATCATAAACATGACCCTTGGTCCTTTCCAGTCAGTAGAGAGGAGAAAAGCCCTCCCATTCAAAACAGGCTCCCTAAATTAGAAAGGAAGCCTAAACCAGGTTCTCCAGCTGGTGGTGGCGCCATTAGTGGGGACACCCCGTACATCAGCGGCAAGATCAGCCTTATCTCCAAGGCGGAGATCCGCTACGAGGGCATACTCTACACCATCGACACCGAGAACTCCACCATAGCTCTCGCCAAAGTTCGGCCCTTTGGTACAGAAGACAGACAAACAGATTGTCCAATACCACCTCGAGATGAAGTCTTTGAGTACATTATATTCCGTGGAAGTGATATTAAAGACCTCACTGCTTGTGAGCCGCCAAAACCACAATGTTCTTTGCCTCAGGACCCAGCTATCGTTCAGTCTTCACTAGGCTCATCTACTTCTTCATTCCAGTCAGTGGGTTCCTATGGACCTTTTGGCAGGATGTCGATGTACAGTCAGTTCAGTCCAAGTTCATTAGTTGAGCAGCAATTTGGTGCTGTTAGTGTTGCTGGAAGCGCCTTGACATCCTTTGGGACAGAAACATCAAACAGCGGTACCCTGTCCCAAAGTAGTGCAGTTGGTTCTGCCTTTACACAGGATACAAGATCTGTCAAAACACAATTATCTCAAGGTTGTTCAAGCCCTCAGTTAGATCCTTTGAGAAAAAGCCCTACCATGGAACAAGCAGTAGAGACTGCCTCGGCCCACTTACCTGCTCCAGCACCTGTTGGGAGAAGGAGCCCTATATCGACCAGGCCTTTACCATCTACCAGCCAAAAGGCAATAAAGAATCAAGAGCACAGGCGAGCTGATATACACAAAGTTTCAAGACCAGAAAATGAGCAACTTAGAAATGATAGCAAGAGACAAATAGATCCAGGTGCTCTTTCAGTTCCAAGGAGAGGGTGTGGGAGTCATCGAGGTGGCAGGGGAAGATTTGGTATTCGGCGAGATGGTCCTATGAAATTTGAGAAAGACTTTGAAAGTGCAAATGCACAATTTAACAAGGAGGAAATTGACAGAGAGTTTCATAATAAACTTAAATTGAAAGTGGAAGATAAACTTGAGAAACAGGAGAAGCCTATAAATGGTGAAGATAAAGGAGACTCAGGTGTTGATACTCAAAACAGTGAAGGAAATGCAGATGAAGAAGATCCACTTGGACCTAATTGCTATTATGACAAAACTAAATCCTTCTTTGATAACATTTCTTGTGATTATAATAGAGAATGGAGACCGACCTGGGCTGAAGAAAGAAGATTAAATGCTGAAACATTTGGAATCCCACTTCATCCAAACCGAGGCCATGGTGGGGGGGTACAGAGGCAGAGGAGGTCTTGGTTTCCTTGGTGGCTGAGGGCGTGGTGATGGTAGAGCTTGTACCTCCACCACCCCTCAAGGATTTTGTAGTGGATTCAGAGGAGGTCATGGGAGCAGGGAATTTGCAGATTTTGAATATAGGAAAGACAACAAAGTTGCTGCATAGTCTACAAACAAGTCTTTGGAAATAGGTGAATTAAACTAAAGCCCTCGTCAATAGAGAGACTTACTTACAGGAACATGGAAGGGACCTGATGTACTTTTAACCTGGGGGAGAGGATATGCTTGCATATTTCCACAGGACGCAGACTCACCTGAGTGGATTCCAGACTATCTAGTCCAACCTTATGTCTCACCGCCCCCCGTCTCCGCCTCACCCTAGTACACCTGACCAGTGCCCATTTGCAGCAGATGTCCAGCCCTGAGCTGGAACAACCTGTCCATTGGGAGGATCACATGTGCCTCCTTTTTGTCTTTCCATATGTCCCAGCTTTGCCCCACATCTCCTTTCCTTTTCCTTTTTCTTTCTTTTTTTTTAAATCTAACTACTTGTTTGCTGGTTCTTTGGCCTTTCTCCTTCTCTCCTGAACACAGCCTTTTCTAGAATCTCCCTACCCTACTGTTCCAGGAAGAGCACCTCTCTTTTCTGGGAGTGTCTGGTATATGCCCCATACATGGAGTTGTCTTGTGCCAAGAGCCTGACATCCTGGGCTGAGAAAGCCCTGTCCCGGGACTCTCCTTTGTCCTGTATTGGCCCCTCTTACCCTCGTGTCAAGAGGGACCCTCTTCTTACAATCCAATTGCCCATAGCTGTTGCCTGAGCCCTCTGTTCATGCTGAGGTTGAAGCCTCATGGTGGCTGGTACCATGGATCTGTCTCTCACCCAATGGTGTGAGCTGGGCCCTCCCTGGAGAAGAAACCTGGGTTCCCCAAGATATGTGATCAATGCCGGGGCCCTGCCAGCAGGCGAGGGGATCCCAAGGCAGTTGCTGGGCATGGAGGCCACGGGGGCATAGGCTACCAAGGAGACAGAACTGAACCTCACATCACCCTGCTTGGCCCCGGAGGATGGCTGGTTAGTCAAAGACGGATAAGATTCCTCAGGGAGGAACAACCTAAGACAGGCACAGTCGCAGAGGGGCCGGCAGGAGAGAACTTGGGGGTCAACAGAGATGGGGCACAGATCCTCACCCCCCCCAACTATGCAGGGGCTTGAACACTCGCCCCTTCTGAGGGAGGTCTTCTGCCCCCATGGCTGCTTCCCGCTTCCCACGCCCAGCTCAGATCGGGACCCAGGTAAAGACAGAGACTGGCTGACAGCAGCTGCCCTCTCACTGCAACAGGACTTGTTTCCCATTTCTACCTTGGACCACAGGGAAAGGGGCAGCTGAAGGAAAGGGCTGTGTCAGGATGCTGCCTTCTTCCCTTTCTTCTCCCTCTTTTTTCTAAACACTTCCATGCCTTGTAGTTCTTTTGCTTTCTCTTCTTTTTCTCTCTACTACCCTCCATCTTCCATATCAGCTGACCCAGAGGGCACAGCTTACTTGTCCTCCGACACCGACACCACCATCAAGCACGGCCCTGATGGACCCTTTGATGCAGCCCTTCAACTTGCTGACGCTTCAGGAAGCCCATCGCCAGTGACGCCGCCTGCTAGCCAGACCAACAAAGACAATCAAACCAATAACTTGAGGACAGCTGAAATCCCTTGAATGAAGAGGCCGGCAACCTTCTACAGGAACGGGGCTCCTTGTGCACTCCATCCACTATGTTTATAGCTATGCTCACTGTCATTGCTTGCCAGTCTTCATCCGAGTCTTAAACAGCCCAATCTGAGAGGTGGCCACTGATTTGCATGCGCTATCATTTAAAAAATAAAAAAGGGGGAATTTGCCGGAAGCTGGTCCATCCTTGCTGCTTGACACAGTCACTGTAGGAAAGAAATATCTGCACAGCATATGTTTCAAGGGACCTGGCTTATATGGCATACTGTTCTTAATATGTTTGCTCCCCTTAGTGCTATGTGTTTTAAGAAAGGTCACCTCTCCTAGAAAGGTTGTTTCCCCAGGTGGGGATTTTTCCCTGAGGTTAGGGAGGGGATACAACCCCTTAACTAAATGCCAGGCGGGTAGTTAATCACTTTAACTACAAACAATCACGCTTAAGCTACATAATCTTTACTCCCTGGAATGGAGATAAGAAACGCCCTAACCTTTGCAATAGAAATTGACAGGATTAAAATTGACTGGTATAAATACAGATGTAACAAGACAATAAACATCAGCTCCTAACCAGAACTTCCTGGAGATCCCGACCAGAACTTTGGCTGGAGATCCTGGCTAGAGGTCCTGACTAGGCTGCTGATCAACTGAAGGCTGTCTCCGTGTCATTCCTTCTTCGCTGACTCCGTCCACACCTTTGGGGACCCCTGGACCTGCTGGGGCTGGACCCCAGCAGAGAAAGTTGAACAAGTTGATATTTTCCATCTCTAGCCCAAAAGTAGAGTTCTATCCTGAAGTCAATTTATCTAAACTAGAAATAATAATCATAAAAACTTATATGAGTATATGCATAACCCATGGACACAGACAATAGAGTGGTGAAGGCCTGGGGCAGGGGAAGAAAAGGCGAGGACTAGAAGGGGTCAATGGGGAAAAAAGGGGACATCTGTAATACTTTCAACAATACAGAAACATTTTTTAAAAGAAAAAGACTGGTTTGCCTGGCCACTGTGGCTCAGTGGTGGAGCATCGATCTATGAACTAGGAGGGCACAGTTCGATTCCCTGTCGGGGCACATACCAAGGTTGTGGGAACAATCCCCAGTGCAGGAGGCAGCTGATTGATGATTCTCTCTCATCATTGATGTTTCTAGTCCTCTCTCTCTCTCCCTCCCTCCGAAATTAATAAAAACATATTTTTAAAAATGATGACATAATAATAATAATAATAATAATAAACATTCTTGGGAAGCTCCTCTGACCAATGGTTATAATGGATTTCTAGTTATTGATTTAATCTGGAGCCAGTGTTCAATAATCCCCTAAGATCTGTGAGGATCCCTTTTACTACTATGTAGTTTCCTAAATGAGTTTTTATTTGCACATTCTTTTGGATAAAGCTACCTCCATAGATATACTTGTGAGTTTATTTTAAGGTCCTTCATGAAGGATACCCATTCATACCTTAAATTGAGACTCGGGTCTTAGATTTGAGGAAGGGTTTTCTAAAATGGTGACTAAAGTCAGGACTCTCTTCAAGTCAAGATGGTTGTCTATTTTATACCTCAAGTAGGACCTTAGCAAACCGACATATTTAGCTTCTGAAAATATCATAATCATTAATCATTAACAAATCTCTCTAAGAACCACATTTAGAATACCAGAGACTTTGTTAACTATTATAAGAAACATCATGTCATGCTCTTCACCATCTCAAAATCCTCCTATATCCAATAGAATTAGGGACCCTATCTCAATTACTGGTATAGAGTCTCTCAGCTCCCACCTGCATGGTAATACTTCCCTTATCAATGTAGATCTCAAGATCATGGTAAAGAGAGTGATCTGGATCCTATACAACATAACTGGTGAGCTCATGATGTTTCAAGCCAGATAAACATATTCCAGCCTTCCTGTCCCTCAAAGTCCTTGTATTTTATCTGATACATTATACCAGAGAAATTTTTATAATTTGATCTCTATTTAAAGGTGGGCTACCATCTATCAGTCAGCACCACAACATTGAATTCAGAATCTCTGATAAATTTGTCAGGTATCAATAAATTCATCCAGATATTTGAGAATCTTTGAAATTAATTTTCACCTTCATTACTAAATTTTTTATTAATAAAATTTAGCAAACTCTGAACGCCTCTTGTATATATGCCTTCTCCTTCTGGATTTAAATTTATAGTTTGTCTCTCATATCATGCTGATATTTTTCTCCAAATAAAATGTAGTCCATATGAAAATAGACTATTTATCCTATTTATTGCTGCATGAAGATGTCATTTAATGAATATTTAGTGAATAAAATGATAAATAAATATTTTGAGTTATAGATCTGGAAATAATGGAAGGTAAGAGAACAAGAGAAGAATTGACTCCTCCTACAGGTATGACTGTCTTATGGGAGAGACATTGCAATGCATTAACACTTTATAGAACTTATATGCTGAGTTCTCTTTGTTAAATTGCAGTTGACACCCAGAATATGTATAACATGGTTTTTCTTATTACTAAAAATTACTCAATCATTATATTCATGAGTTTTAATCCCTTTGGCTTTTGCTCCCTGTGATAAGTAGCTTAAGTAATAATTTTCTTAATAAAAAATAGCATTTAAGCTTCTAAATAAATGCAATATTGGCATTCAGAGCAATAGATCTAAAAATTAAAATTACTTATTCTTAAGGAAGAACCTTTCTGTTGAGAGTGTCCTTAAACACATTTCCTGATGCACACTACAATATGATAAGTAATGTATAATGAGCAACTTCTTTGTGTTATATATTAAAAGAATTTTTTTTAGCTCTTTCTACTATCCTGCAAGATACTGTAATTTCCCCCAAAGCTAAGATCTGTGGAAAGTAAACCTTGACCTCATTTAGCCAATTGCTGTATATTTTAAATTGGAACTTTTTAGATGAAAGAAGTTGCTAATTTTCTATTTTTCCTCATGGCGCTTTTACTAAATTAATACTAAATGATAAAGAATAATGCTGTCACTGGCCCCTTTTCTACAAAACAGAAACCTACACTTTTGAACTGGGAAAATACTAACCAACAAACCAGTCTTGGGTCAGTGTCATACCATTTCTTGGCAGGTGGGCTGGGCTTGTCCTGGCTATTTAGTAGTAAAGGGGAATTCATCTTTTTTAATTTTACTTCATCTGAAACAAACAAACAAATAAAACCACCTGGTTTCCAAAACTACCATCCTCTTTTACATCAAATAAATAAAGACCTTCTATTGTAAATTAAGTAGTATTTCCCCCTGAAGCCTCTCTCTGGAAACTCCCCTGTTTAGAAGATGATAGATATTATCTTCAAAAGCACTGTTCCCCATGAAATTCCTTTTCAATCAGGACAATCTTCCCTGTGATTTCTCCTTGGCTAAATTGCTTTGAATTACATTCCTATTTGCTTTTTTGTCTCATCTTCTGAATTAAATTGAGCATTAATTTGATGTGCCCCAGCAAGCCATGCAGTTTTATTACTTTTCCAATCTGGATTTTTTTTTTAACAGAGAAACTTTAACAGCCCATATTTCTTCCTGCTTTCATCCTCATCAATGAACATTTCGAACCTGGCTGAATATATAAAATAGCATAGTGTACGACCATTCAGAAAATTGTCCCACATTAGTTAAACATTTAACCATTTAAAGCTGGTATTAAAATGAAAGTACTTTTCAAAATTGATGATACTTGATAAAAAGAAAAAGACAATTTTTAACATCCAAAACAAACAGTTAATTTGGAATATTGAGTGCAAATTAGCTCATGCTTTTTTTAAGAGGAAAAAGGGTGTTTTAGTTTCCTATTGTAAAGAAAGTACTGCAAATTTAACAGCATAAAATGACACTTCATGGTCTGTATGTAGGTCAGAATTTTGGCATAATATAGCCAGCTCTCTTCTCAGGGTATCACAAAGCTAACCTCAGAAAGTTACAGTGCTAGTATCTGTGTAGGGCAGCCGTGGGCAAACTACGGCCCTCAGGCCGGATCCGGCCGTTTGAAATGAATAAAACTAAAAAAAAAAAAAAGACGGTACCCTTTTATGTAATGATGTTTACTTTGAATTTATATTAGTTCACACAAACACTCCATCCATGCTTTTGTTCCGGCCCTCCGGTCCAGTTTAAGAACCCATTGTGGCCCTCGAGTCAAAAAGTTTGCCCACCCCTGGTGTAGAGGCTCTGGGGGGGTGGGGGGGGGGAATTCACCTCCAAATGAAATCTTGTTAGCAGAATTCAGTTTCTTTCCTCGCCGGTTGTCATCCAAGAGCTGTTTTCAGCTCATAGAGGCCTCCCATATTCATTCTTTGCTATTGCTTCCCTCTGTCTTCAAATCAACAACTAACTACATGTTGCATCCTTTGGATTTCTGTCTTTCTCCATCTTGAGACTCAGATTTAAAAGGCTAATGTGATCAGATAAAGTCCACCTGAGTAATCTCTCTATCTCAAGATAAATTGATTTGGGAACTTAATTACACCTGCAAAATCTTTTTTGACATATAATGAAACATAACCATGGCAATGATATCTGCCAATAATCACAGGTTCCACCCACACACAAGGAGAGATTATACAAGATTGGAGATTACTGGCATCCTCTTAGAAATCTGCCCACCATAAGAGGTGGTACATAAATCTGACAAAGCCTACTGAAAATTCACTGTTAACTTTTTCTTTAGACAATGCCAAAGTGATTATTTAATGTAAAACATTATTGAAGGGCATGGAAATTTACGTGACTATGGATACTAAAGTGAAATTTTAGTTTTAGTCATAAAAATGTTCATAGATGTGTTGCCACAATGGCTCTCAAACATCAACTTCCTTTTAATTTTTTAAATAAAATATTTAAATTGATTTAAATCATGCCAGTTTCAGCAATCTTACATAGACATAAAGACCTTGACAGCTAAGTAGTTAATGAGCGAAATAGAATTTTCAACACCTTGTCATCTGCTGCCATCCCTGCCACCACCTCTGCACACCAGGGAATTAGCTATTTGAAGAAGGGTCAAAGGGCCTAAAATGGTGTTGGAATTTGCATGCAAAATGACATAATCTTGGCTCAATTCTAAATATGCTAGAAAAGAGGCAATAGCCAGAAGTAGGCAGAAATCCAAAATAATAAATTTGAATAAGAAAGAAATATGTGATAAATGCAATCATGGTTAATAAAGAGGCAAAATAATACATTTCTCTAGCATCCTAAGATTCAAGAACATATATGCACATGTGCAGAGTCCATGGACACAGACAACAGTGTGGTGAAGGTGGCATGGGGGCTGGGTGGAGGGGGGCAAAGGGAGACATCTGTAATAGTGTCAACAATTACAATATTGTTAAAAGGAAATAATATACAGGCTAATTAGAAATGCCTGTATATAAATTTCTAATTTTACTTAATTAAAATTTACTGCCACTGACATTGTTTATTTTTTCATTTGGACAATTCGGTCCTTCTAAATCATATTTTTATGTGACTATTTTGAATTCTCCCTACTATTTCCAAATTCATTTGAATTACTGTGTCATTAGAATCTGATATCAAACTGAAGTTCTTTATTTGGCTAAAATAACATAGGCATCATCACAGGCAAGTGCCACTGCAGAAATAAAACTAAAATAAAATTATTTATTATACATCCTCTTACATTTCATAGGATATGTCTGTAAAGAGTTATTAATGCAAGGATTTTTATTTTACAAATCCACAGGCACTTACAAAATAGTAAAATGTGTTTGCATCAGAAATTTGGTTCTTTCCTCCTTGAACTCCTAGGAAACGGCTCAATAGCCTGGGGTTGTTGGTACTTAGTTCTTCGTCCAGGAGCAATAATAATAGCTGCCACAGACTACTATTATGTCTAAATGACTGCTCAAAGCTCTCCTGCTGAAAACTATAAAAATATTTTGTCATTCTGATGAAACAGGTGGAAAACTGACATCAGGAACATGCGGCAATTTGCCTGAAGTAGTAAGTGGCAGAGTGAAAATTATCTTAATTCAGGACTCTCTAAGTCCTGCTGGCTAGCCAATTAGACAGAAAACATAAAGGCCTAAAGCAGAAGAAAAAAAATAAAGATCAATCTCAATATGGCAGTTATCCTTCTGTTTTAGTGAAAACATCTTAAGCTTCTCAATCACCACTTATTGTCCACTTGTACATTTTTTTCTTCAAATATTTTGACTTTATAGTCACTAAGTACATATATTTTAGATCTTAGAAGAGAAGACTCCTTTTTGCTGGTCAATGTATGAAAATTGTTCCTTAAAATAGGATTAGAGCACTCTATAAGTAAAGGACAAAACAGGTAATCTCTATAGTAGCAGGATATTATGCAAAGAGAATGGTGAACACGAAGTCGAATTTGAGAAGCGGTGGGAACAATCTATGTAAATTGTGAAGAATCCTGTAAGAACATCAGATTGCACTTGGGGTCTCTTTGGGGATGTTAGAAATAAGGCGAGCTCCACCCCCCCCCCCCCACATGTTCAGGGGTCCTGGTAGAACACAAAACATACTCGGGAGCCAGGCAGCAAGGCAAACATCTTTACTTCTATGTAGAAGGGTGCGCACACATGGTCTGGTAGCGTGTGTACACTGAGCAGGCAGTCTGCTTGGCTTTATAATCCCTGACACATATGGCCTGTTCCTCACTCTTGATTGGAGCTCAGGCACACAGTCTTTCATGATTGGCTAATTCCAAGGGAGGGGGTTGGCCTTTGCTGTTTCAAGATGGTGGCCCCCAGGGGAGCTGCAAGCCATACCGCCAACATGGCAGCTGTCAAGTCAAGCAGTCCAAAATGGCAGCTATCTACACTGTTTTTTGACAGAAAAGGTGACTAGTTTATTCTCACAGGGACAAGGGGAGATTAATGAGGGTGCAGATAATGGATATGCCTCTTACTGGGTAAAATGTTTATTCAAGTAACATCACATCTCGGTGGAATCACTGCAAAGGGGAGCTGTTCAACTCAGGCAGGTAGTTGAAGGGAAACTTGAGACTTGGAAATTTTGAACAGTTTGATCCTAGAGAAAATTGCTTAAATTAACTTTCAATACTGTATATTAAAAGGAATCAATGTTTGTCAAATGATTATCTAATAAAAGTGTGAATAAAAGGTATGTGTTCCCCATTGCTATAGTGAGTTACTACTTTGCTATGGATATTTTGATAGCACTGAGTAGCTGATTACTACAACCATTAAGAGTGTTAGGATAGCATTATTTATATAAACCACCTTTTCTGTTGTAAAAACAAAGAAGTCTCCTTTCATTAAGAATGCTTATATCTTTTTAAAAAACCTTCTGTATGCTCCTGGCCAGTGTTTCTCAGTGGTTAGAGTCTCGGCCCATGCAGGGAAGGGTTGTGGGTTCCACTCCTGGTCAAGTGCATGTACCTGGGTTGTGCTTGGCTCCCTGCCCTGGGTCGCAGTGCATGCTAGAGGCAACCAATCGATGTGTCTCATCGATGTTTCTCTCTCTCCCTCCCTCTCTTCCTCTCTCTTCCCACTCTTTGAAAAGCAATGGAAAAAGTATCCTCAGGTGAGGATTAACAACAACAACAAAAAACCTTCTCTATGAATTTTCCTGTCTTTGAATTTTTATATTTTAAGTGTAGTTTTTGCTAAATTATTTTGCTTATGTATAACACATATATAACTTTATAGATTTAATAAGACCCTGTTATTGATTTCATCTGGCTTTGTAATTAAGTACTGACATTTCAACATTTGCAATGTTCCTGAGATGTTTTACTCTCCTCCCCTAGTCACAGTATGTGTGAAAAATTAGTTTGGTCAATTGTATGATTTTTCTTTTTTCAATTGAAGTGGGTGTTGTACTGAATAATATTCTTCAAAAACTAGTTGAGAGATTTAAATAAGAAATACAGCTTGTCTGTTTTTAGGTCACTGTAGGTGTTTCAAAATTTAAATTAAGAGTACCACCTATGCTGTTGCAAAAGGATAAGATTTTTTTTTTTTATGGCCAAGCAGTATTCCATGGTGTGAATGTACCTAGGCTTTTTTAGCTACTCATCTACTATTGGGCACTTGGGCTGCTTCCAAATCTTGGCTATTATAAATAAGGCTTCAATTAACATAGATGTGCATATATTCTTTTGAATTTGTGTTTTGGTTTCTTCAAATATATTCCCAGAAGTGGAATCATTGGATCATAAGGCAGTTCCATTTTTAATTTTTTTAGGAAACTTCATACTGTTTTCTACAATGGTTGTACCAATCTGCATTCCTGACAACAGTGAACAAGGGTGAAATAAGCCAGAGAAAGGCAAATACCATATGATTTCACTTACTGGTATATGTGGAATCTAATAAACAAAATAAACTGACAAACAAAATAGAAACAGACTCATAGATACAGAAGACAGACTGACAGCTGTCAGAGGGGCGGGTGTTGAGGAGCTGGGTGAAAAGGGTGAAGGGACTAAGGAGAAAAAAAAAAGACACAAACAACAGTATGGTGATTGCCAGAGGAAAAGGGCAGTGAGGGGAGGTAGAAGAGTGTAAAAGGGAATAAGTGGTGTTTCATTATATATTCACTGGAATTGGCCTAGAAGAAAGTGTAACACTAGGCACATTGTAGATTCTGAATAAATATTTCTTGATTTATTCATTTTTATTGACCATCTAGAAAACTGCTTTTTTTGACATCTTTTTGCATTAATGAAAAATCTACCTCATTAGAAAAATAAAGCATTATGTTTTAAATTAAAAAATAAAAACTTCTGCCTGTGTTCAGATAAAGGATTGTGAAAAATAACATAATATTTATTCTGTTCTCACCTGACTATATCTTTCATGCGAATAATTAGAACTCAATAAGAATGAAATAAGCAATACACCAGGACTTTATAATTTCCATGTTTTATGCCTCTTTCCTGTTTATAATTCTTAAATTTTTATTGACTTCTTATTGTCATCCATAAGTGTCAAAATATTTGACATATAAACAGAGTGGATTTGTGATGTGGGCCTGTCAAACTCTAGCTCACTCCACACCTATGCCATGCTAGCTGCCTTCTACCCTGGTACATTGCTAGCTTATTACGTGCAGTACCTCAGTACCAGAAAAAAATTAAACCTACACCCATCCCACTCCACATCCCCCAAATGATAATAGATTGGTTTGAATAACTATACCATAATTTACCATCAGAAAATCTAGAAAAAAATCTATTTTAATTTCAGCATATATATATATATATATATATATATTGTCATCTAAAAAAAATAAGATTTTATTTTGAATTTTCTTTTAAAAGTCTTCATCTAACCTTACCCCACTGATTCACATGTTTTTCTCTATCCTTGAAATTCATCTGCTTGATCATCTCACCATATCTCACCCTATTAGGTTATTCTTCATCTTACCCTTCGCCTGGCTGACTCTAATTCATTCACCAACACACAGCTGCTGCCTTATCTCTGCCAGGAAGACTTTCCTGATAACATCCTCTTGGGTTTGATGTCCTTTCTTTGTGTTTCCATATGTGCATCATGAACATACATCTGTATTACATGTACTTACTCCATTGTAACCATGTATTTATGTGCCTCTCTCCTCATTAAATATGAGCTGGCTTATTGAATAAATGAATAAATAAATGAGTAATTAGACAAAGGTGCATTTTAACTTTTTGCATATTTTAAATTCTTAAAAAGTATCATTTCTCAAAAAGTATATAT
>NW_005871057.1:14067015-14097465 GCF_000147115.1 Myotis lucifugus
GATATATATATATATATATATATATATATATATATATATATATATATCCCATTGATAAAGCACAGCTGCCTGTCTTATTTCCAATCTTCTCAGAAAAACAAGTGATTTATAGCATGATGAGATCAAATCTTCCTCCATGGCATGCTAATGGCTATATTTTAAAACTCAGTTAGTGGGACTCATGCAATAGCCCAGACTGATGACATTAATGTCAGATCTTTGAACAAATCTAGTTAATGTGAAAGCAGAAAAGAAAGATGATCTCATTTTGGAAACAACAATAAAAATGATGCTGTTCAGTAAGGAATTGAGACCATGAGGTTTTAGCCCGTCTTTTATTAGCCAACTTTTCACTATAAAATACATTAAAAATTCATTTATGGAGGATATAGCTCAGAACTGTTATAAAGCAGGTGTTTTGCTGAGAAAAAATTATCACATGATTGCTTGCTCCTGCCTTTATATCCAGAAGTGCTTACTGAAGGCATAGTCTGTTCATAGTATTGACTACAAAGATAAGGAAAAATATATGTCTACAAGGATTGGCAAATGGGGAATACAAGATATATAAATATATCTTGTGTAACATATATCTATGTTAAGTATCAATATATGAATATTTTTAAATAGGTAATCTGATGGTAAATGTCTTAGTTCAGGTTTCCTGGAAACAGAGCTAATATATAGATTTTTTAAAAAAAAATTAATATATCTTTATTGATTTCAGAGCAGAAGGGAGAGGGAAGAGAGAAACATCAATGATGAGAGAGAATCATTGATTGGTTGCCTTCTGCAACCCCTCCCCCTCCCCAGGGATCAAGCCTGCAACCCTGGCATATGCTCTTAACCGTAATCAAACCAGGGACCCTTCAGTCTGCAGGCTGACACTCCATCCACTGAGCCAAGCCAGCCAGAGCAATATATAGATTTTTATTCAAGTAATTTACTGGTGACCTTTTTCAAAAGAAAGAAAGTGAGGGAATTAGGGTAGAGCAAGGGGTAAAGAAAGCAAGGATGTAGTTTCAGATGGACACTAGTTTCAGACTGACCACATGGACAAGCTTGGGGAAAAGTTTGCATGGCAGAACTGTTCCTCCTTTGGGAAAAAAGAGCCAGTCTTTTGCACCACATGCCAGCCAGTCATTGACCAAGCTCTGCCTGCAGGGAAATAGAGGTGGGCAGCAGTGCCTCCTGGGCAAGGCAACTCTCATTTGGCTGAAGGCAGATCTCTAGCAAAGAGTAGAGCTGTGAGTTGGTCATCAGTCAACACAACAGAATGGAATGGGTGCATAGTTGTTAAGGGGGGATCAGAGTGGGGCGTCAGTTATAGTTCACTACTTCCATCACTCCCATTCACTTGCTTTTTTCATTAAGTTCACTCTATCCAGGCACAGGTTCTTTGAGGTATTTGTTGGTTATAATTTCTGGGGAAACTTTCAAGAGGAGACTTACTGGGACAAACTCCAAACTGCACTGTTACAGCTTGTCTTTAGACCATAACTGATACTACTCCTGTCCCTCCTCTGTCGCCCATTCTAGGTTTCCCTCCTGCTCATCTAACCCTCCTGTTGGTATGGATACCTTGCCTTATAGGTTTACTTAGACCCTCATCCCTGAGAGACTTGAGCTGCTATTATTATACTCCAAAGCACCACAGTTGTGCTTGTATATTTAGAATTATAACTGGATCAGAAAATACCATGAGCCCACCAGCTATTGCCCTCTTCATGAAGCCAACATTTTCATTTCCATTGATGATCATGGTTAATTATCCTGCAATATAGTAACTCCTTTCTTTGTTTCCTGGTCTGCTGGCACAAAGACCACAAGGTAGCCCTGGCTGGTGTGGATTATTTGCTTGGAATATCGTCTGGTAAACCAAAAGGTGGTAGGTTCAATTTCCAGTCAGGACACATACCCAGGTTGTGGGTTTGATCCCTAGTCAGGGCAGGTATGGGAGGCAGCTGATCAATGTTTCTCTCTCTCTCCCACCCTTCCTCTCTGTCTCAAATCAATAAAAACATATTCTTAAAAAAATTCCAAAGTAATCAGGTCATAGTAAAAATTTTTGATTTACTGTAACTCTTACTATGTACTCTTACTGTGGAATCTTACTTTCTGTAGGATCCAGAAATTCTAGAGCCACATTGCTTAAATGAACAGAGAGAAGTGATAGGGGTACTGGAACTCCCTTACTTCCCAGACACATTCAGTAATTATGTCACTGAAGTACTTCAAGTTTGAACTATGCTCTCTACATGGATGTTCCAACTCTGGTCAGGGTGCATGTGGAAGGATTTTTCTGTCTCTCCCTTCCCGTCTCTCTAAAATCCATAAATACATATTTTTATAAAGTGGACCAATCTGTCAGTGAAAAACATAAAAAATTGACCTAGTCCTGGCCAGTTTGGCTCAGTGGATTGAGTGTTGACCTGCAGACCGAAGAGTCCTGGGTTCGATTCTGGGCATGTACCTCAGTTGCAGGCTTCTCCCCAGCCCGGTCCTTTCAAGTGGCGTCAGAGCAAGGAAAGCCACTGTAACATTTACAAGCAGCCTTGCCACTTGAGGCAGATGACCAGGCCATACCATGGCACTGGCGGTATCTATAGTAAAGAAAGATCCGAAATGGCAAGACCAATAGGAGAATCACAGCACTCTTCCATTATGGAACTAGGTCATGCTATCTGAAGCAGATAACATATATCATTGGAAAAATAACTCGTGTCAGGCTACACGGCATGATACAATCTGACTGTGGAAAATCAAGTAACCTTCCTGCTTACTATGAGACTCACAAGCTCTCAGGTAAAGCAGGCTGAGCAGCAATTTATCATAAAATGGATATTGTACATCTGGGATTAGACTTGAGCAGGCCAGAAATTACAGTAATCTGTATAAAGAAGTGACCCAGAAATTCATGTCACAAATTGTTGCATGACACCACTCCCTTAGATTAACAACTATGGCTTTATGAACCATGACCAGCTGACAGAGGAGGAAAGAAAAAGCCCAAACTGAGTTCATAAAATGGGCCAACTTGATATAGAGGTGTAAGATGGAAATTGATTATTCATGCAACAATATTTTAAAAATCCACACCTGAGGATATTTTTCTATTGATTTTAGAGAGAGTGGAAGAAAGAGGGAAAGACAGAGAGAAACATCAATGTGAGAGAAACACATCAATTGGTTGCTTCCTTCATGTGCCCTGACTAGGGCTCTAATTGACATTTTTAGAACATAACACTCAAAAGCTGAATAATACATGCTTGCAGGTAGTGAATTAGGAAGAAAATCCTAAAATGGGGAAAGTCTTTTACATCAAGATAAAGAATTTGTATTTAATTCAAAGTCAATGAGAAGACATTGAAGAATTTTAGCAGGGCTGTGAATGATACAAATGAGTTATATATTGTTTATATATTGTTTATTTACTAAAATCCCTATCAAATATTATCACATGAGTGTTAAGCAAAACACGTAAGCAGGTAGTTTATCAACACGAAACCACTTTAAATATGTAAAAGTAAAATTTACAGAATAAAAGAAGAAGAGTATTGATAATATTTAGGCATCCATTAGGCCCAACTATGAATGAGAAATAAGAAAAGAGATTCTTAGTGCAACTCCCAAAACACAGACATAGGCATGTGTGCATATCCACATATCCACACACAGACACACACACACACACACAGACACACACACACACACACACAGGCACACAGGACAGACACAGCTGAATCAGCAAAAGCTTATTCAAACTGGATAAAAGAATAAAACCCAAATACAAACTACTTACTAGAAATACATTATCCTAGCTCAGAATCTCCCAAGATATTCTCATAGAATAAATAAAGTTTCCTGGTCTTGTTGGTCTCCTTTAACCACAAAGTCCACAATTCTCTTTATGATTTTGCAAAATGTTAGTCACTGCTATAAAAAGAAAATGTAGAGATAGTGTACATGTGCTTGAGATTTATCTTTTTAAATACTAGACGTTTCTAGGCCGCCAGTCAGAGGGATAACCTCACAGGTCACTCTGTAACCTTGAGGCACCCATTTGGACCAAGTACAGTCAGGAAATCAGGGCTGAACACAGAGATTTAACAACGAAAAGTTAAAATGGGTTTTCTTATCCTTTTAGTCTCACAAATTTAAAGGCAGATTAAAATTACAAAAAACATTACTCCTTCCCTGTAATTTTCCTGGCTTCTCTTTGGGTCTCACAGTTTTATGGGGCTTACCCAGAGGATCCATTTCATAGCTTGTTTACCCTGTGCCTAAAATAATCTTTTTTAACCTTTAAATATCCAGTGGAAACAAACTGACAAAGCAAAATCTAACCTGACTTGAAATGTAAATGTTGACCCAGTTTTCTCTTTCATGTTACTCCTTCAGTACTGATTCGTGTGAAATGGGAACAGATGGTAATGCATTATTTGTGTGTGTGTGTGGGGCGGGGTGGGGGGATCTTTACTTCTAAAATGCTCCTCTTCACTCAATAACATATTACCATCAATAATTGTTTCATTTAATCACTCTGTCCCAGAATCCTTTGGCCATGCAAGTCTAATAAAAACTTAAATAGATGATATTGTGCTGGAAGGAAAGTGGAAAAATGATATATAAACCATTTAGATAGAGAAATATTAGAGACGAAAAGCTTTGTGTTCTAGACTGAAGGACACTTGAAGAGATGGTCTTAGGGGCAAGTTTCAAAACAAACTGTTGAATTAAAAATATACAATTCGGTCCGTTCAGGAACCAACACAAGCAGGCTTGGCGCAAACCGAGGAATGAAGTCCACAGCGCCTCAGTGGACTGGGGTGCATATGTTGGGCCACCAGCACAGACTCCAGAGTGGGTTATTATGCGTATAAAATAATTTACTAAAATACAAGCCTAACATTTCAAGTTCTCAAATATAAGTGGAAAAAAAATGCTGCACTGAAAAATAAGAGAATTTGTTTGGAATAAATAAGTTCCTACCAGGATGAACTAAAGAGAACAGTCAGCTGCTTCTGTATAAAATTTCCCTTCTGGCTATATTTTCCCCTCTAGAGGAAGGGCATAGAGAAATGTTTTACCTCCCCCCCTTTCCCAGTAGTTTACACCAGGTTAAGAAATTGACTTCTTTCCTCCCTCCCTCCCTCCCCTCCCCTTCCTTCCTTCTTCCTTCCTTCCTTCCTTCCTTTTTCCTTCCTTCCTTCCTTCCTTCCTTCCTTCCTTCCTTCCTTCCTTCCTTCCTTTCTTCCTTTTCCTTCCTTCCTTCCTTTTTCCTTCCTTCCTTCCTTTTTCCTTCCTCCATACATTTGAGGCTTATAAATAACTCCCCTGACTAGAGGTATAACATTAAAAAACAACATCTCTCCCTGCACTATTGGTCATAATGAACATAAGTTCTAGATGACTTATGCATCCATGTCAGTCTGAATCGTGTTGGAAACTAAATTCTCTCCAGATGGTTCAAATTAAGGGAATTTACAGAAAGGACTGCTCTTAGAGTTCCCAAAGTAGAATTTCCTGATCCTGATCATGGTCTCAAGATTGAATTTCTAAAACTGTTTTTGTTGCTATATAATAAGCTGAAATTGTGGCAGGGCACTTGAACCAATCAGATCATCAATCCAATACTCTCCCAACATCAAATTCAATATTCTTTCTAGCATGGTCCACTGATCTTATTTATGCTGCTAGGGATGCTCTGGGTGAATTATGACAAAAGACACTGGAAGTACAAAGGATAGAGTGATATTTAGAATGTCAGAAAACCTAGGCTCGATTCCTCTACCTTCACTAGATACTGGATCTAATAGGATACTATGTGGTTTTAGACATTTTTCTAGGCCCATAGATACAAAGCTTAAAAATAAAAAATAAAAAAAAAGCTCCTGACTCTCAGGCACTGACAATCACAATTTTAAAAAAAGTTATGGTGGTAAAATACACATAACATAAAATTTGCCATTTTGACCAGTTCAGTGGTATTAAAATACATTTCCATTGCTATGTCATCATCACCACCACCCATCACCATAACTTTTCATTGTGTAAAATTGAAATTTCATACCCATTAAACAATACCCCCCCATTCTCCCCTTTCCCAAGCCCCTACTAACTACTATTATATTTTCTGTCTTTATGATTTTGACTACTTTAAATACTTTATATAAGTAGAATCATATAATATTTGTCTTTTTGTGGCTGGCTTATTCCATTTAGCATGATGTCCTTCAGTTTCATCCATGTTTTAGCATATTGCAGAATTTCCTTCCCTTTTAAATCTAAATTGTATTGTGTATAGCCTATTTTAAATTATATTCTGTATACTATATTTTAATTATCAATTCATCTGTTGATGGACACTTAAGTTGTTTCCATGATTTAGCTATTATGAATAATGCTGCTATGAGCATGGATATACAAACATCTTTTCAAGACCCTATTTGCAATTCTGTTGGGTATATACCAGAAGTGGAATTGCTAGATCATATGGTAATTCTCTTTTTAAAGCTTTGAGTAACACAATAAAGGTTTACATAGTATATAGGCTTATCTGAAAATATGAATAAAAATTATGCTAACAAATTTAACACTTAAGTGAAAGAGTCAAAGTTTTTAAAAGACACAAACTACCAAAACTCATAAGGAAAAAATAGATAACCTGAATATCCCTCAATTTAATAAAGAAATTGAATTTGTAGTTAAAACTTTCCCAAAGGTTTTATAAGAACACTACAGCTAGATATCACTCGTGAAATGATGTTGAACTTTATGAAATATACAAATAAATCCCTATATATGTGTATAGATTTGTATGAAAGATAGTAAAAGAGTACAACCATATTGTTCACTTGGTTAATATGAGGGAGATTAAGGATAGTGAGAAAATCAAGATTTTAATCTCCACATTGCTTAAATTTTATAAGTATACATTATTTTTTAAAAATTAAAAGGTACATTAAAAGAAATTCTTAAGAAGCTTCACTTTATTATTTATGGCAGAAAGAAAATTTGAAATCAGTACGTCTTTTTAATTATTATTTATGGCAGAAAGAAAATTTGAAATCAGACAATGATGACCAAATAAGAATGGTATCAGTCTCAGTAATTTTTTTTTCATTAAATTGATTGGGGTGACATTGGTCAACATTATCATATAGGTTTCAGGTGTGGGTTTCTATGTTACATGATCTGTATATTGCACCATGTGCCCACCACCCAACGTCAAATCTTTTCTCATTATCATATATTAGGAACCCCTCCTCCCCCCATCCTCTTCCCTCTGGCAAACACCACACTGCTGTTTGTGTTCACAAGTTTCAGTTTTATATCCCACTTATGAGTGAAATCATATGGTTCTTCGCTTTTTCTGTCTGACTTATTTCACTTAGCATAATGTTCTCAAGGTCCATCCATGTTATTACAAATGGCAGTATTACATCCTTTCTTATGGCTGAGTAGAATTCCATTGTGTATATGTATCACATCTTCTTTATCCAGTCCTCTATTGCAGGACACTTTGGTTGTTTCCATGTCTTGGCCACTGTGAATAATGCTGTAATGAACATAGGAGTGCATATATCTTTCCAATACATGATTTCAAGTTTTTCAGGTATATACCCAGGAGAGGAATTGCTGGGTCAAGTGGTAGCTCTATTCTTAATTTGTTGAGGAATCATTAGACAGCTTTCAAACTAAAAGGCTTCACAGAGCAAAAGAAACTGACAACAAAACAGAGGCAGCCAACCAGATTGGAGATGCTTTTTGCAAACAGTAGCTCTGACAAAGGTTTAATTTAAAAATATATATAGAACTCATAAAACTGAACACCAAACAAACAAACAACCCAATCAAACAGTGGGCAGAGGACTTGAAAATACACCTCTCCCAAGAAGACATACAAGCAGCCAATAGATATATGAAAAGATGTTCAACCTCACTAGCAATTAGGGAAATGCAAATCAAAATTACAATGAGATCCTACCTCATACCTTTTAGAGTGTCCATTATCAATAAGACAAGCAATAGCAAGTAGAGAGATTGTGGAAAAAAAGGAACCCTCATTCACTGATGGTGGGAATGTAGACTGGTACAACCACTATGGAAAGCAGTCTGGTGATTCCTCAGTGATTCTTAATATAATCGAGTGAGGAGGGACCATAAAGAATTAAGTTCATGTCTAAACTACACTTAAAATTAGTATGCATAAATCTCCTCCCTCAGTATGGCAACACCTAGCATAGTGTCTGGCACATAGTAGATATTACTAGTATTTATTAAGCATTTTATAAACAAATGAATGAATGATGTGTTGTATAGTAGGACACACAGAGAAAGTGGACCGTTCTACCTGGGGAGTGGGAGAGGAGAGGGTAAGGGATACATGCAGGAGGTGCTTTAGTTCATCTTTCTGCATTGTAGGTGTTCACCAAGACTGCTAAGAAACAGATGTAGGGAACTACAGACAGAACAAAATGCATACAAAAAGGTGAGAATCACATGGCATGATTACAGAACAGGAGTTACTCAACACAATCCATGCACATAGTAAAAGAGATGGTTTTGTGCTGGAGGCTAAGAACAGTAGTTAGCATAATAAATTCGAGAAGTTCCTCAGAAGGCTGATGGACATCTTCAGCAGGGCTGAAGATCTGCATATTATTACCTGCTGCCAAACAGCTGAGGGCAATTCCCCTAACCTGATAATCCTTTATTGTTTACCTTTGATATGTATTCTGCTTTGCTAAAGGGCAAAATGTGTTAATAAAAAGCTGTGAGTCCAGAGATTCAGGGAACTTCACCACTAGAGTGAAATTTCCGTCTGGCTCCCCCAGTGCCTTCCAAATTTATATTTCTTGTCTAGTCTCTATCCATTTATGCATAGCCCTTCTCCAGATTCCTGAACCCTTGCTGTGAAAAGGCTGCAGCAGTTTTGTTTGAAAATAAGTCAGGATGTGCCAAAGTTTTTTAATCCATTCATCTGCTGATGGGCACTTAGGCTGATTCCAAATCTTAGCTATTGTAAATTGTGCGAACTGATGAACAAAAACAGATGTAGAGACAGAGAAGCATCCATCAGATGCTCAAAACTCAGAGGGAAGGTAGGGGAGGGTGGGAGTGAGGGGGAGAGATCAACCAAAGGACTTGTATGCATGGATATAAGCATAAGCGATGGATGTGGACAACAGGGGGTGAGGGTGAGGGCAGGATTGGGGGGATGAGAGGACATTGTGGGGATAAGGACACATTTGTAATATCTTAATTAATAAAGGGAAAATTTAAAAAAAGAAAATAAGTCAGGAAAGGGGATATGTGATAGCCTCATTTGCCATTATAAAGCATTTAGATTGGGGTTAAGGAGATCAGAAAGAACATAGGGGGAGGAATCTTGGAGGCAAAATAGTATTTCTTTCTCTGATTTTGTGTGTGTGTGTGTGTGTGTGTGTGTGTGTGTGTGTAAGGGAGATAGAAGGAGAGTCCTCTATCAATAAATAAATGTGAGGATAACATGAGCTAGGACGCTTGAAGAGAATGGAGAGAATTTGTTACTATTGCATTCATTGTATGATTCTCTTCTGTCTCCAAGAAGTAAAACCAAAAAACCCAAATGCAAAGGGGGTTGCCTATGTTATTTCCTGTTGTCTAGTCATGAAGAAAGTAACATAACAAATGCCTGACAAAATATGTCAGCTGTCATAGCTGCTTCTCTGAACTTCAAGCTTTTATGATAAACAGCCTCAACCCTTTCACTGAACTGGAAACTGCTTTCTACAAACTACTCTCATGAGTAAACAAGAAGGAACAGATAGTAGTATCCAGAATTCATTTTTACTTCTAAAATTTTACCTAATTCCAAATGGGGACATAATTTGAGACTGATAGGCTAAATAAGTAATTTGAGACTAAATTCTATTGCCTTTAGAATTTCAGGTTAAGAAATGGAGAAATTAATAAATGTTATCAAATTATTTCTCTCTTTTCATTTTATAGCAAACTGTTGACTCAACTGCCTCCTCATTCCTTCTATTTGTTTAGAGGTATGGAGAGCCAAGACTGGGAGCTTATTCCTGCCTCCAAATTTTGGAAACAAGTATGAATCTGAGTCCATAATGATGATTGTCTAAGTAACAAAACTTGGCTTACATTCTATAACTCAACTTATTTTCTTATGCAGAACCGCCATCACACCACTGATAGAAACCTTAACCTCCTAAACTTTCAGGGATGTTTCCCTCCTGTGATCATACTGTAGCTTTAGTTCCAGGTTATTACACAGGCAAGGTAGTTGGAAGGGTGGAGAATGCAGGTATGTGAAGGGAACACTATCTACTTTTCAGTTATTGGTCCACAGAGATTTTCACCAGGACACCCATTTTCCCCATCTGTCTGGTTCCCTTCAGATCCAGGGATTCTCTGCTGTTCTGAGTCATGATTATGGTATGTTTTTTTAAAATGATACTGCATTTGAGGCCATCTGCTGTATGTGCCCACTACTAGTGTTTCTTTGCTGGGTCTTGTGGCCTTCCCAGCAGCACTGTAGTGTACAGTTTTTCTCTGCTTTGGGAACACATAGACCTCTCTATTTAGCTTGCCATTTATCCCCACCCCAAACCAGAGGTCTCTTTATAAGGATACTATAGTCCCAGTGCACGAATTTGTACACAGGTGGGGTCTGGCTGGCCTGGCCCCAATTGGCAGATTGAGGCTGGGCCTGTCAGGAGGAGGAGACAGTGGGAGGTTGGCTGACCGGCCTGCCCTGATCAGGGCCCAATCAGGGCCAAGCCAGCTTGGGGGAGGGGCCATGGGTGATTGGCCAGTGGGCCCTGCCCCAAATTGGGGTGGGGGGCCGATTGGAGGCAAGGCTAGTGTGGGGAGGGGCTTTGGGAGGTTGGTCGGCTAACCCCACCCCAATTGGTGGGGTGGGGGGCGATTGGAGGTGGAGCTGGCTGGGGGGCAGGGCCATGGGCTGATGGGGTGGTGGGGCCTGATTGGGAGTGGGGCTGGCCATGGGGAGGGGCTATGTGTGGTGGGCCGGTCAGCCCCACCCCCAAATGGTGTGGAGGGGGCGATCAGGGGCCAGCAGCCTCGGGGAGGGTTGATGGGTGGTTGGCTGGCCGGCCCTGCCCCTGATCAAAGTGGGGAGGACAATGGGGGGCAGAGCTGGTGGGGGGAAGGGCCGCAGGCTGATGGGAGTGATGGGGGCCTATCAGGGTGGTGGGGGCCCATCAGGGGTGGGGCCGGCCAGGGGGAGGGGCTGAAGGAGGTTGGCTGGCTGGCCCTGCCCCCTATTGGGGTGGGGGCATGATCAGGGGTGGGCCAGCCAGGGGGAAGTGCTGAAGGGGGGCATGGCCAGCCTCCCTGTCCTTGATTGGGGTGGGAGAGGCCAATCAGGGGCAGGGTTGGCTCGGGGGAGGGGCCGAAGGAGGTTGGGCAGGATGGCTCGGGGGAGGGGCCGAAGGAGGTTGGGCGGTGGCCCTACCCCCCATCAGGCCGGTTTGCTGGCCACAGTCACTGGCTTTTTATATATATAGATTTGGTGTAAAATTATTTTGGTATACTAGTTTATTTCAAGATAATCCATCTATCCCTTTGAAAGATTTGTGGGGAGCTATAGAAAGAGGAAAAGGTAATATCTCAAAATCTTTACCCACCATGTTTTGTTAGGGGAGGAAAATAAAATCATATCACACACCTATAGACTACAACTCAGTTATATTTAACCAATGTTTCCTGAACATTTACTATTTGTCAGGCACTTCGCATAACACAAAGTTGAAGAAAACAAGATTCCTGACCTAGAGGAATTTGCAGTCTAGTGAAGAAGGAAGAGTAGAACATAAATAACACTAATGCAAAACCTAAAATGATTAATCTGCCCACATGAGTCATAACAGAGAGCTTTGGGAGCACCAAGAAGGCGATTAATTTCAATCAGGGGATTGGAGAAAACTTCAGAACTAGCACTAGGTCATAGCCTACCAGTAGACAGAATGCGAGCAAGTCCCTGGACATCTCCTTAGAACTCTGGGTGATTTGGGGTGGGGAGCAGATGGCAGATGATTACTCCCTGCTTTTTCAACCTATGTACAGGGCATTTGTGTGCCTTGGAGATCCAGAATGTAAAGGCAGCTTTTGCTAAGGGGTTCTTCACACATACCCTGGTAGAGCCTCCCTATGCCATTACCTACTATCTAAAGCTTCTACCTTCCAGGAAAAGGCAAAAAACAACAACAGCAACAAAACGACACAAAACGACAGAGATAGTAAAAAGATCAGTGTTTGCTTTGGTTGAGGACATGAGGAGGGATGACTCGGCAGAACACAGAGGATTTTTAGGGCAATGAAAATACTCTGTGTACCATAATGACCGACATAGTTATCCATTTGTTGAAACCCATTCAATGCACAAACCAAGAGTGAACAATAATGTAAACTACAGACTTCAGGCAGTAATGATATAGATTTACCATTTGTAACAAATGTACCACTGGTGAGGGTGCTGATAGTGGCGAGGCTGTGCATTTGTAGGGCCAGGGGGGAAATGGGAACTTTGTACTTTCAGCTCAATTTTGCTGTGAATCTAAAACCGCCCTAAAAAAAATAAAGTCTACTAAATTTTTTTAAAAAATCAGTATGCATTGTTTCCTCTGTCTCATTCCCCCCACCAATTAGGAACTGCTCTTATATTCATTTAGCTACAGTAGTGTCTTCTGATTACCTGTGCTTGTTAGTCTCTGTTGCTTGACAGCCTTGGTACGTGAAACTGTCTTTCACTTAACAGAACATAAGTGGCAGGTAAGTCTTTCACTATCCTGGCCCATATTAGAAAAGAAAAGAAAAGATTAGCTGTATTTTTGCTTCCTGTAATAAGTATTGTGCCTTGATGTATACTTCAAAGAGTTATGATGCTGATAAGAAAGGGCAAAAAGAAAGAAAAAAATCAATGTGGAAAAATATCCTTTTTGATTGCTGTGGACAATTTCAATGTTCTCTATTTGTTTTATCGTTCACAAAGAAAACCTCTGATGGCATACAAGGCTTATTTAGCACCATACAAAATGTGTTTATGATGCTGAGAGAAGATAGTCTGTCCTGGCCAGTCACCATGGTAACCTCTAAAAGCAAAGATTATGTCTGATTAGGTTGCCCTTCTCAGGGAGAATTGACCGAAAAGAAATCTTTTGAAAAGTTTAAAATGGAAGGGAGGAAGATACTGGCACCAATTTTGTACAAAATGCTTTCCTTCCTGACTCTCCTATCAGAGTGACTCAGACTATTTTCTGGAACTTTTATTCCAGGACCAGAGAGTGCTTCCAATGACATCCTCCCCTTGTTGAAAATGTACCTCAGCTCAGTTCTTTGTGGTTATTGTCTCCACAGTCCATAATCTGAATTCCAGATATCTTTGTGATTGCTTGTAAAGACATTAATGAATGTCTTAAAGAGAAAAAAAATCAATAAAAGAAGTGAAACATAATCGCTCTGAAGAAGTCGTAAAAGGAAGCGAAAACTCAATTATGTCTGTCCTACAATGATGTGGGAGGCAGGCAGGGCAGCAGAAATGTGGAAACATCGAAGAGGCCAGAGACCACTTTATGTTAGAATTATTTCTGTCAAAACTCTTTGCCTTAAAAAATCCTTTTAAACAAGATTTTTTATTAAGTTTCTACTGCCAGTACTAGCACCTATAAAGCACATTATATATCAATTATCCTGCTCTTCCTCTTTTATTTCCTAAATAATGTAATAATCAAGTGAATGTACTGGAGGCTGACTAATGTAAAAAGGAGCATCAAGTGGAGGAAATAAGAGTTTTGCTCCTCTTTAAATGAGAGGATAAAATCCCACTGGGCTGATACCATGTTCTGTGGTGGTGAGCTCAGAGAGAACTCATATGAGGTCTGCAAAATATTTGCAAACCTCTTGGTGCTTTATAAACCTAAAACGTTGTGTGGCAATAAAATGTCATTCTAATACCTTACACTGAGACAGTAAAGAATGAAGGAGTCATTTATTCAACTTAACATAGAAAAATCATGATCTTTGCATTTGAGCAAAAGGTAAGAATTAAGAGTCATTCTTTTCTCTCTCTTTATTGAAGGGAAGTAGCCTCCTTCCCATTATACATCATTATTATAACAAATCCTGGAGAGAAACGTGGTAATATAGAAGAACAATTAAAAATGCACAACCTCTTTGCCTAGAGACAGATTTCCACATGTGCACATGGAAATGTGGTCCACAATTCTTCTCGAAGCAAAATACAGGAAGTTATCTGAATGTATTCTGTGGACAGAAGGTTACAACATGATGTTTAGCCATAGAGGACAATACTATTTTCTTTTTAGAAAGAATGAGGGCATGCTATATGGGCCAATAAAAAAATAATAAGCAAAATAATACTCTAAGATGATGATATAGCAAATAGACATGTCCTAAGTGCTTTTTGCATATTATTTGATCCTCACAACAACCCCCCTCATGTTGAACTTTTATAATTCCCATCTTAAGATGAATGAACAGAGGCACAGAAAGGTTAGGTAACCTGCTCAGGGTCACACAGCTAGTCAAGGGTAATGTCAGGATTTGACTCTAAACAGTCTAACCATACGATGAACCATGTTCTGCTGAAATGATCCAATCTTATAAAATTTGGAGACCCAGTGCACTGTTGACCACTGAACAATACTGTAACGCAATGATCAGAGTAATTTATATGATATATTGCTAGCGTGTGATAAAGGATCCAACAAGACGTACTCCTCCTTCTTGTTTCTGCTTCCACGTTATTATCAAGTTTCTTTCTCTTGGTCTATTTAGTGCCTGTTTTTTCTCATTTTTGTGCCTTTTGTTGGTGATTTTGCTGTTTAAAATGGCTCCAAGCATAGTGCTGACATGCTGTCTAGTGTTCCTCAGCACAAGAAGGCTCCGGTGTGCCTTCCAGGGGAAAATGTGTGTTGAATAAGCTTTGTCCAGGCATGAATTACAGAGATGTTGGCTTTGAGTTTAATATTAATGAATCATAAAAACGAGGCCTTTAAACAGAAGCATCCATAAGACAAAGCTATGTATTGATCGGTTGATGACAATGTTGTGACCAAAGGCTCTCAGGAACTTAACTCTGTATTTCTCTTAGGAGTTACGATACAGTAGTCACTAATTCAGTGTTCATGGAGACTTCATAGACTACAACTATTGAGAATAACAAAAATCAACTATATACACATATATGCATATATATGATTATTTATGTACTGCATAGAAAAAACTTAAAATATGATCAAATGAACTGTATACAGTTTGAGGGGGGAAAACTAAGGTACTGGAGTTCAGGAGTGGGAGAAAGACTTATCTCCTTATATAATTTTACCATTTACATTATCGATGGAAATAAGTTTCCATGTTACCATACAGAGAAGGGAAACATTTCCGAAAGTTCTGCATAATCTCACCTTCCTGCAAATCATCAATAAATAATTTTCTAGGCCTTTAAAATTCAAATATGATATACATGACCATACTCTATTGTATATTACATGCTGGGCTTCTTTTTAGCTCAGAACATTTCCTTCCACGTCCCACTGCAAACACAGTCCCTCCTGAGACCCAGACATCACATGCCTGGCGTTTCTGTAAGAGCACAGTAGCAACACTTTAGAGGAAACATCATGCCATGACTCTGAATTTAAAGTAAATGCATAAAAGGGGGTATATCCAGAAATGAGGAGAATCTCCAGAAAAGTTTTGCAAACTTTTATTTTTATTTCTCAGCCCCAGCCAGAAGTATTTTTTATTACAAAAAATGGAAAAGAAAATATTTTTTCCTCTGAGTCAATCATATACTGGACACTAAATATATATTTTTTGATCTTTGCACTACTTGAGGTAAATATAAATATTCCCATTTTACAGATAGAGAAAATAAGCTTCTCCAAATCAAACTATTCATATCCTCAGAAAACAGAGAACAGGATTCCTTTTCTATACTCATCTTCAATTGAAAGATATATACTTATAGATATTCTTGTCCAAATCCTAATATTTATTGTCATGTCTACAGGGTGTTGGGCTACTTTTTTATTGCTATATCCAATTTACACAACATTAAATGACATCCAGTACTCCCCAAAGACCACATAACAGTTGTAATGTGAATCCTGGAACATAGAAATCAGACCGTTTGAATCACAAAAGCACACCCTCATTGAATCAGATACTGAAATTCTGACACTGAAAATCTTTCCTCCTTAAGACACTGACACTACAGCTTACAGAGAAGATGCTGCATACATAGATGCTGCATACACTACAGCTTACAGAGCTGCATACATAGATGCTGCATACACTACAGCTTACAGAGAAGATGCTGCATACATAATGTAATGGTTTCTAGGACTGACTGCAGTATTTCAATCAGACTGTTGGTATATTAGATTTTTAAAGTTTGAATTGTAATATCCACTAACTTCCTCTAGAGGGAGAACAAAACAAGAATAGGCAAATAGAATATTAGAAAGTGGATAAAGTCAAATATCCTGAAGATTGCCCCTTAACATCTAGAGAGAAAACATTTTGCCAAATTGTCATAAGCAAAACCAGAGTAGTTAGTTTTATTTTCATATATTTTCAAAGTATAGCTGAATCAACCTCAAAAATAAAAAGCATCATGTTTTCAGTTTCTTTTTAATTCTGAATTAATAAAAAATACTGTATTTACACACTAAATTTCACCCACTGCACTCTTTATAAGTTGTGATGATATCTCTATTATAAAAGAGATAATGATCTGCTTAAAAAGGATTTTTTACATTGTGCATTTCATCCATAGTGTTCATGAAATAAAGATAATGCTTATCTACTTAATATACAAATAAAGCAGTCTAAGAAATGAGGCATTCTGCAAAGCAAAGTATGCTAGATAAAATACTGCATAATATTAAAAGCAAAATGATTATCCCTTCTTCCTCCACAATATCCTTAGGATGGATCATGTTCTTCTAAAATGATCCAATCTTTTAAAATTGGGAGACCCAGAGAAGTACTGAAATCAGTGTTTATGTGCATTTACAAGAACTGAAGTCTAGGTAGCTTTAATGTTTTTACAGAATCTGAAGAAATAAACATTAAAAGAGATGAGATAGCTATCTCCTGAAATAAAGGTTTCCACAAGAGAAACAATCGTGGAAGAAAATTATCCTCTTTCCTAACAATATGGTGACCAGCTTTTCCTGCTTTCTCTTGATGAAGAGGTGATGTAACTGGTCAGAAGCACTGGCCTATTTTCTGTTCTGCCTATGGTGTGTTAGATTGGATGAAAATAAACATCTTACATAACAGGCCGGCTGTGCACTTCATCTTTTTTCTTTCCCCCAAGGAGATTTTCCCAGCATGAATTCTGCATGTACAATTAGCATTGGAGAAATTTCAGTTAAAATATGTTAGGCTCACAAACAGATCAACAAATACAGCACATCTATGCTGCCTCCAATTCCCCTCATCTGCCCTGCCTCTCTTATACACACACTCTCTCTCTCTCTCTCTCTCACACACACACACACACACACACACATGCATCACCACCACCACCACCATTACCACCATCACTTCCATCCCTCCTGTAATCAAAAGAGCTTTGCATTGAGAGAGAAGGGAGAACAGGCAAGTTAACATTGAAATGGGTCTATATACAGATGATATGTTACAGAATTATACTGCTGAAACCTACCTAATTTTATTAACCAATGTCACCCAAAAAATTCAATAATAATTTTTAAAAAATTTGAAATCAGTCTTCAAGCAGTTGTAACAATCTAGGAGACTGAAGATCAGAGACATTGTTCTTATGTCAGTGATGTAAGCCAGAAGCCCCTCAGAGCTTTTCAAAATTGAAGATGATGAATCAAAAGATTAGGAGCCTAACCAATGGATGTGTCCCTACTTTCATGGCCTTTAGTGTCATAAAAAGAGCAAAGCAAGCAAGGGGAATTTTCCATTGTAATTTGTAATAACAAAAATTCTGGAGTTTTCTGTCATAAATCCTGTTTTGTATGAAAGGTTTTATCAATATTTAAGCCTTGGCATTTATTGTGGAGGCCACTTATGGAGTGAATATATTAAACTGAGCATTTAACTTGATTTTCCTAATTCCTGAAGATACAATAAAATCAGAGATACCAAGAAGCCAAAGGAAACAGGTACTTGAGCAGCCTGAATAAAAACTCATTTGAAATCAGCAGTTCACAGTGGTTTGGATGGAGCCCTAGTGGTCTTAGTTTCATAGAAATCATCATACAGTCTTTACTCAGTAAATATTTGAATATCTATTACGTGCCTAACAAACAACAAACATTGAATAACCTATGTAGTATTGAATTTAGACTACAAGGTATTTTTTTTATTGTTAAGCGATAAATATGTTACCATTCTGTAGTTCAAGAGAGGAAAAACATTAAAAGCGAAAAGTGAATGCTAAGGAGTAGATAATTAATTAAAATTATCGATCCTTCTTGTCATGAAAGTAATCATCATTTTTCTGTCCCAAATAAAAGCCACTTTGGAAAGGGCTAAAATGCAACTCTCTTTTACCAGGTGGGTATACATAATGTAAAGTCAAGAGAGCCAGTCCCATACCTATGTGTATACTAGTACTACTGTGTGTTCATTTACAGGTGTTTATCTATGTTTAGAGGCTATTCTAATTTATATAATATGAGCTAGCATGTTACCTACATACAATATATACCACTAATATCTATTGGTTTGAATGAAGAATATGTATGCAATGGGTCAGCTGTGTGACTTTGGAAAGATAATTAAACTTGTATTCTAAAGATTTGTATTTAAATATCAACTTTGGTTTTTACTGCCAGTAAAATCTTAGACAATTAAGTATACTTTTCTAAGTCTCAGCTTTTTCATCTATAATGTGAATACAAGGATGCTTTTAAGAGGTATTGTAAAGATTGGAAAAAAAGAAAAAATGTTCTAAAGTATCTAACAGTGCACAACAAATAATTGGGTATACATATGTATGCATATGTATAGGTATGTATATACTGTATATACTAGTAACTTTGAATTATCAACATCATAGATATTCATTTAGTAATGCCACAAAGAAGCAAGAATGAATTATGAATTATTTAATATTCATCAAAAAAGGAAAAACTATTTTTTTAATCCTTAATTATTTATTTACTTGGCTTCAGGAATAATAATGACTCACATTTTGCACAAAGATGTATAGCTATTTGCATTGAACAGGTAGTGTTCAAGTTAATTTCCAATTGTTGAATCAATCAAATATATTTTAATGCCTATTTTATGTTTAATAATGGAAGGAAGTAATAATAAATTATTTCAGCATTTTATTGTCTTCTGAGGGATTCCAACATTTTTAGGGAGATAATTTTTTTTAATTACAAGATATTAATTAATTATTATATTATGTAAGATATAAGTGCTCCAGTGGCTAAGTGGGTATTTTAGTAAATTAAAAACAGTTATTATTGTAGGTGGAGGAGAATATAGGGGGGATAAATGATGACAGACAGAGACCTGACTTGGGGTGGGGAACACACAGTACAGTGTACAGATGATGTGTTGTGGAGTTGTGGACCTGAAAGCTGTATAATTTTGTTAACCATTGTCACCCTGATAAATTCAATAAAAAGGAAAAAAAGAGTTATTGTGTTCATATGCATTTCCAAGATGGTGAAATCTATTTAATACGTAGAAGTAAGTGTTCATAAAGGTTTAATATAGAATTATGATTCTTTCAAATAGTTCCATAATTTTTCGGAGAAAAATATTTCTTGAAGTAGTGGTGGTTGTTTTTTTTTATGTTAAAGAACTCTAACCTTGGAAGGTTTGAAGATGATAACAATTTAAAATAAAAAACAAAAAGATGGACATCTCAGATAAATATACTTGTAGCAAATGCATATCTTTAAAAAATACATGTACAAAACAAGAACTTTGAGGTCAATTAAAATATTTTCATGTTATAGTTATGGGAGAAAATTAAAAATTATGAAATTGTGGTCTTTCTTTATAAGCTTTGAATCACCAATGTAAAAATTTGTGGAGAAGCCTATTGACTTTGCAATTTGGAGTTTTATTTCACTATTTCTGAAGAAATTCTAACTGAAGGAAATTTAGGTATCATAAGCTCTAGAAAAAGAGGAAGACCAGCTTTCTCTTTGTGCAGAATCTCAGATCCAGATGCTGGCCTTTTTTCTCCATGAAAATTCATAATGTATCTATTATAGCTTCCTCATTAAAGTCACACATGTATGAATAATGTTTTGAAAATCAATCACTATCCACTTTACATATGTTAACATATATTATGCTTTAGAGTCATTTCCTGCCAAATAGCTCAATGTGCTACATAACTTACAATAAAATGGTAGTTCTATTAATTTTGTACTCATTGAATGGGTTCAGGGATTTCATCATGTCAAAGGTGAAAAAGATAGATTTACTTATTTTCTAAAATACAGTTAAAATTTGTGACTACAAAAGTGTGTTTCTTATGCTTCCAAAGAGCTGTAATTCTAATTTATTCAACAAATTATTAAAGTGCCAGTCACTCTTGAAAGCATCTGGACTATATCTGTGAACAAAGCAGAAAAAAAACCCACAACATTTTATTTTAGCTTCTATTCTGAATCAACAATAAACTAAAAGCACAACAAAGTGAATTCTGTAACATATTAGAAGGCAATAAGTGCCATGAACAGCAAAAGAACAGGGTGAACAGACAGAGAAGGAAGTGCAGTTTTGAGTGGAGTGGGCTGGGTTGGCCTTATTAAGAAAGACTGTCAAACTACAGCGGGAAGGCTGGGGAGGGTTGGGGGGCGAGGGGGGGGGAAAGATCAACCAAAGGACTTGTATGCATGAATATAAGCATAACCAATGGACATAAGACACTGGGGGTAGGGGAGGCCGGGGGAATGTCAAGGGGGGAAAAAAAGGAGACATATGTAATACTCTTTGTAATACTTTAAGCAATAAAACAAAATTTAAAAAAAGAAAGAAAAAAAAGAAATTGACATTTAAACAAAGATGTGGAAGATGTGGGGGAGGTAAGGTTTGAGTGTTTTACTGCCATCGAACACAGCATATTACCAATTATTAAGAGTCTGGCTTTGCCATTCACTTAACTCGGTGATCCTGGCCAAGTATTTTGCTCCTTTAGCTATAAAATAAGAACAGGTATAATATCTACTCAAGATTGTGGTGAGGGAAAATAAAGCCATTTATTCCACAGACATATTGTTCAATGCCAACTGGGGGATAGGCAATCAAAATAAACAGCACACAATCTTAAGCCCTTGAGAAACACGCATTCTAATGATTGCATTCTAGCAGTAAACAGTGACAGCGTGTTTCAAGGCTCTTTGGAGATTGCCATGTATTTTGTAATTGCATAGATATTGAAAACCAGAATTGCCTTTCTTATTTCTTATCCTTTTGGCATGTGCATCATCAAACCTGGCTGTCTTGATCTTTCTAACACTTGTGCTGTTTCTAACATTCCACCCTTCTGTAACTTTTTCCTATCTCTCAATTACTCATTCTTCATTTAATTCACTGGCTTTTTTTTCTTCTTTCAGATCCTTTATAAATAATATGTTTTGAGTTCTTTTTCAGTCTTCTTTTTATTCTGTTTATTCTTTCCATGGACAATTTCAATATTACTAATTTTAAATATCACCTCTAAAAAAACATCTGCCCCTCCAACTTATCCAGACTCTAAACTAAGATATAAAAGGCTATGGATGAAGAAAAATTATTTTTATTACTAAGACTAAAAAGGAGGATGCAGCTTTACATGGAAACCCAATGACCTGGCTAATGAAACCTTATCATTTCTTGCCAATTTAGGGAAGCAAAAATTTACTTATATACTCTTAGGATCTCTGGCTGGGCCTGAGAACCAAATTGACATAAGAAAATTTATTAGGAGAAAAACATACAGATTTTATATGTACAAAATAAGAGCCTCAATAGGAAAATGAAGACCCCAAGAAGTGGCAAAACTTTAATGCTTATATACTAAGTCAAACAAAGAGAGGAAATTATCCTATATAATAAAAGCCTAATATGCTAATATGACCGTTTGACCGTTCAAGCAGTTGCTATGATGCTCACTGTCCACCAGGGGCAGACACGCCAATAGGTAGGTTAGCTTGCTGCTGGGGTCCAGCTGATTGGGACTGGGTGAGATGGACCAGGCATGATCTGGAGCCCTCCTAAGTTCCCTCCCTGGCCCCAATTGTGCACCCGTGGGGTCCCTAGGCCTGACCTGCAGGGATCGGGCCAAAACCGGCTCTCTGATATTCCCTGAGGGGTCCTGGATTGCAAGAAGGTGCAGGCCAGGCTGAGGGGCCCCTCTGGTGCACGAATCAGTGCACCAGGCCTCTAGTAGAAAAATAAGTAAAATATATGTATGAGGAGACTGAAGGAAAGTCAGAATTATTTCAACGAGGTCTGTTTGTACAAAATTCTCTTGGGTTTGATGTTTTCTCTGATGGGAGTAATGTTTCTTCCCTCCGGGTATAGGGAAAGCATCTTTCTGAAGTATACAGATTTATCTCCCACTTTAAGAAAGAAAAGGGAAAATCAGAGCATCCTTCTTGTACCTGTTGTTTTCAAATATATTTAGATCAAAATAATCCTTATGCCACTTACCACAGCTATTGGCCATGGAAAGTCTCTTCATTTTGAATAACCTTCTGGGGCTTTTGTAGGCCATATAAAATTTTATTAGAGCCCTAACCGGTTTGGCTCAGTGGATAGAGTGTTGGCCTGCAGACTGAAGGGTCCCAGGTTCAATTCCAGTCAAGGGTACCTACCTTGGTTGTAGGCACATCTCCAGTAGAGAGTGTGCAGGAGGCAGCTGATCAATGTTGCCCTCTCATTGATGTTTCTAACTCTCTATTCCTCTCCCTTCCTCTCTGTAAAAAATCAATAAAAAATACATGTTTTTTAAAAAATGATTAGAAGGCTCTGTACCTAAGGCTGAAATTTTGCTTGTTATTTTTTCCATCCTAAATTATGTCCAGTCATATTGTCCAGCATAGAATTTCAGAGTTTCTCCACCAAAAAATTAAAAGACAACATTAGGATACTCATATAATAAAAGGCACAGAAATTCCAGTAAAAAAAAGAATCATGATAATCTATAGATGTATCAAATATAAATACAAGGTTCCCAATGCTATTAAATTTTCAGACAGACATTAAATATTAAATAGATTTTCAAGTTGAATTCTAACAATTAATGATTTTAAATTCAAAATAAGAATCCACATGAATTACAAGTTCATAGAGAGAAGAGTGAAGAATTCATTCTCAGCACTTGCTAATCTTCTCAAACTTGGCTAGAGAAGTTCTCCATGCCTGGGCAGAGTTGAGGCTCCCTGAGCAATTCATGCCTGCACTATTGTTTGCTACAGTGGTTATAGGTCTTTCAAAATCCAGAATTTTACACCTCATATTATTTCAGTAGAGGTTGTAATTTATTGTTTATGTTTTTATTGAGGCATAACTTACAAATAATAAAGTATACAGATCTTAAGTGTGCAGTTTAATTAATTTGGACAAATGTCTTCACTGCACCGATATTAAGAAGTAGACTATTTCTTGGCACTCCAGGAAGTTACCTTACTTTGTATGACTTCCCAGTGAATCCCTGTCCCTCAAGAAACATTCTATCTGATTTTGCATACATCAGTTTTGCCTGATCTAGAAATGCATGCACTTAGAATCATAAACTATGGACTCTGTAGTGTCTTGTTTCTTTCTCTCGGGATGTTTTTGACATTCACCCATGTTGTCATGTGAACCATTAGCACATTGCTTTTTATTACTGAGTGGTGTCCTAATGTAGGAACATGCCATAATTTTTTTTAAAAAATTCATTCTCCTGTTAATGGATACTTGAGCTACTTCCAGCTTTTTCATGTTATGAATAACGTCACTGGACATTATTGTACCAAGAATTTCTGGGTATCTGATTGTTTTCTCAAATAAAAAAATGAGAAGAAAAATTCCTAGACATTAGGATTTAAGAATATTTAATTTTATAATAAACTACCAATAGTTTTTCCAAAGTAGGTATGTAATTTTATACTCCTATGGCAATATTTGAGAGTTCTGGTTGCTCTACATCGTTGCCAACATATAACAGTCTTTTTTATTTTACCCATTTTTAGATGTATAGAGGTAACTAACTGGTTTTATTTTTTTCCCCTCACAGTAATGGAGTCCAGACATCTACGATTGTTATAGCACTGGCCTTACACCAATTAATTTTTTCAGACAATACAGTCCCCAGCTTCTAGAATAGTTTTGCTCTTAGGCATAATTATAAATCTAGTACTCAGCAATATTAAAAACAAAATAAAAAAATAGAGCAAACCCTTTGGTATTTGAGTGAAGGAAAAAGTGGATGTGAGAAATTCTGCTGGTTTTTAACTTCATTAGAATGCCTGTAAAACTAATGTACCTGTACTCCATAACCTATAGACATAATCTCAACTGGAAGGAATCTACCAGCAAGAGGTTAAATTATATCCTAAGCATTTACTCTGTCTGGAAAGGCAAGAGCCACATATGTGTTACCTTTTTTTAAAAATTTTTCCTCTTTAGTTCCACCATCCTTACTAGGTGGTTTGCCAGGTCACCTTGTCTGTCTCACTAAACTAGTGGATGGGAATAAAGCAGAAAGGATGACATGAGGAATATTTATATGAGCCAGACCTGAAAATAGTACAGCGTTTCCGCGCCTATTCTACTGACTAAAACTCAATCACATGGATATAGCTAACTGCAAGGAAGACTGGAAAATGAGATTTAACTGTACCATGGAAGAGAAAAAATGGGTTGAGGCTATAAATGGGTACCATCTCGGCATGCCTCAGTCTAGTCTGCAGTTCCAGGTCACACGTGGCCTGTACAGTCAGTGCCTGTGACTGCTAAAACAGCCACAGTATCTGCTCGGCTGGAGTCCTCTGCCATTATCTGAGAAGTCCTCAGTCCTTTACGAGGCCCCCCATATGCATCTGCAGCACCTGAGCTCTTCTGACTGGGCCCAAGTGCCTTTGCTGTGGTCCCTGCGCCATAGAAACGTCCCATTTGCTTGTAGACAAAACCACCACAGTCTGAGGTCACTCACCTGAACCCAAACACTTTAACCCACAGTTTTAAGCTTTTGTTCAGGCTGTAGTAGTTCAAATCTGGCCCCATATGAGCCTCTCAAAGTTATCAAGGTTAAAATATTTTGCCCACACATAATTACTACCCACTTATCTTTCAAGTATTAGCTGAAACTTAACTTCCTCAGAAAAGCTTTTTCTGACTTCTTAGAAGGTGCCATGTTCCTGTGTTATACACATAAATGTCATTTTTATTTCTTTAAAGGAACTTGCCACATTTAAAACTAATTACTTATTTATTTTTTTATTTGTTATCTCTTTCCCATCCTATATAATAAAAGCCTAGTATGCTAAGTGTCTGGTTGTCCGTTCAACCAATCAAAGCGTAATATGCTAATGATATGCTAAGGCTGCTCAACTGCTCTCTATGATGTGCACTGACCACCAGGGGGCAGATGCTCAACGCAGGAGCTGCCCCCTGATGGTCAGTGTGCTCCCAAAGGGGGAGCACTGCTCAGCCAGAAGCCAGGCTCCACGGCAGTGCTCAGGATGTTCGACTGATGGCTAAGCCATCAGCGAGCACTGGGCCTCTAGTTAAAATATAACTTTATGATAATAGAGAACTTGTCTGCCTCATTACTCAAGAGAATACCCAGTATTTAGTAGATAAAGATTCATTAAATATATCTAACCTTCAAGATGCTCCTAAGTATGACCTCCAATATACATCACCAGCTTAGACTTTCAAGAAGGTGAAAAGATTAACCAAAAGGTATATATATATGAAACCTGTGTGGTTTTTGTGAACCACTGTCACCCCAATAAATTCCGATTAAAATAAAAGAATATGTTTCCTCAAAAACCACATCACAGTCCCCACCACAATAATGTGGCTCACAAGTAACTTTGTAGTTGGAATCTCCTTGATAACTTTTCTAGGTCTAAAAGTGTTCTAACTATCCTGTTATGCCACCTCTTAAAATAATCATTTTCTCCATAAACCCATTTTTTATATCCTTCATGAATTATCATCTCTCTCTTCTTTAAACTCAAACTGAATGCAATGCCTCAACACATTATTTATTATAATATAGTCATTTGTATCCTGTCTTGAGTCTCAATAAGACTATAGATTTCTTTAGGACAGAGAATAAATCTCTATAAGGATATCAGTTCCTGCTACAGTGCCTGGTACAAAGCCATTATTCAACCAATGCTAATGGAATTTAATACCTCAGGAAATAAGCTAAATATCACTCTATCACAAATCTAAAAACTCATTAATAAAGACTTATAAAAACTATTGCCTCATATTTTATTTCTACAGACCCAATGATTGTGAGTGGAACCCCCTTCTCATGTTCTTTTTTAAAGTATATTTTTTTAAATTTCTTTATTGATTAAGTTATTACATATGTGTCCTTATCCCCACATTACCCCCATCCCCCCACTCATGCCCTCACTCCCCTGTTGTCTGTGTCCATTGGTTAGGCCTATATGCTTGCATATAAGTCCTTTGGTTGATCTCTCCCAGTTACCCCCGCCTTCCCTTCCCTTCCCTCTGAGGTTTGATGGTCTGATAGATGCTTCTCTGTCTCTGGATCTGTTTTTGTTTATCAGTTTATGTTGTTCATTATATTCCATAAATGAGTGAGATCATGTGATATTTATCTTTCTCTGACTGGCTTATTTCACTTAGCATAATGCTCCCCAGTTCCATCCATGCTGTTGCAAATGGTAAGAACTCCTTTTTTACCACAGCGTAGTATTCCATTGTGTAGATGTACCACAGTTTTTTAATTCACTCATCTACTGATGGGCACTTAGGCGGTTTCCAAATGTTAGTTATGGTGAATTGTGCTGCTATGAACATAGGGGTGCATATATCCTTTCTAATTGGTGTTTCTAGTTTCTTGGGATATATTCCTAGAAGTGGGATCACTGGGTCAAATGGGAGTTCCATTTTTAGTTTTTTGAGGAAACTCCATACTATTAACAGTGGCTGCACCAGTCTGCATTCCCACCAGCAGTGCACAAGGGTTCCTTTTTCTCCATATCCTCGCCAACACTTGTAGTTTGTTGATTTGTTGATGATGGCCATTCTGACAGGTGTGAGATGGTACCTCATTGTTGTTTTGATTTGCATCTCTCAGATGATTAGTAACTTTGAGCATGTTTTCATATGTCTCTTGGTCTTTCTTCTGTCTTCTTTCAAAAAGTATCTATTTAGGTCTTTTGACCATTTTTTTTTTAAATATATTTTATTGATTTTCCACAGAGAGGAAGGGAGAGAGATAGAGAGCCAGAAACATCGATGAGAGAGAAACATCGATCAGCTGCCTCCTGCACATCTCCTACTGGGGATGTGCCCGCAACCCAGGCACATGCCCTTGACCGGAATCGAACCTGGGGCCCTTCAGTCCGCAGGCTGACGCTCTATCCACTGAGCCAAACCGGTCTCGGCTGTTGCCCATTTTTTGATTGGGTTGTTTATCTTCCTTTTGTTAAGTTGTATGAGTTCCCTGTAAATGTTGGAGATTAAACCCTTATCGGTGATAACATTGGCAAATATGTTCTCCCATTCAGTGGGCTTTTTTGTTGTTTTGTTGATGGTTTCCTTTGCTGTGCAAAAGCTTTTAAAATATGTTTACATTGATTTGATTTTTAGAGAGGAAGGGAGTGAGAGAGAGATAGAAACATCAATGGTAAAGAAACATTGATGGGCTGCTTCCTGAACACTCCCTACTGGGGATCTGGCCCACAACTTGGACATGTGCCCTGACCAGGATTCAAACCAGTGACTTCTTGGTACATGGGATGATGCTCGATTCACTGAACCACACCTGCCCGGTGAGTCCCCATTCTCTTCTTCTTTTCTTTTTCTTCTTTTGTTCTTCCTTTTTTCTCATGTTCTTTTAGACTCAAAGTATAGACAACAATGGTGCCTTTATACAAGCACTCTACTTGAAGTGAGGAAAGTCTGTACTGGAATGTTAGCTCTGCTCCTTACCAACTTTTACCAAGAACTGTCTCCTGAATAGTGCCAACCAGATATTTTAAATTCAGTATCTCTTGAACTTAGAAAGCATTTTAGATTTTATACACTGTTTTCACTGACATTTAATGAATTAGCTCCTACATCCTATGGGGATGCTTTAAAAAGATGAAATTGTCTTCACCTCAAAACCAGTTGCCTGCACTTATTAACCTATTTTCTTTTTCAATTATTTCATTGTCTCTCAGGCATTAAAGGAGGAAAACTAATATCTCATGTCTAATAAATACTCAAGTCCTAGAAATTGCTTCTTCATAATTTCTATTTCCACTTTACTGCCATCCTTTTTGTTTCAGGCCTTTGTTCATTAAAATCTGGATTGATATAAATAATCTTAACCAAACTCATCTCCATATCTCCTGGGAGAAAATTTTATGTCACTTTACTATCCTAAAATACAATCATCCATTACTCCCAGTTGAAAAGTATTGTGACTTCCCTCTCAGATTGATCTACAAGTTGTATTATATAATATGGAAGCCATTAGTCACACGAAGTTATTTAAATTAATTAAAATGAAAATTCATTTCTTTAGTAGCACTAGCCACATTTCAAGTGCTCAACAGTCACAGGTAGCTAATGGCTAATATATTGTACAATGCAGATACAGAATATTTCCATCATGCCTGAAAATTCTGTTGGGCAGAGTTAGACTGATCCTCTTCAGTTTTAACTAGTTTGGGACATGCCAGTGTAAATATGTTATTTTGGCATATCGATTGCTTTGATCTAAAATCACTTGAACAACAATAAATGCAAGGAGAGGCTTCCACTGAACTCCCCTTATCTACAGAAAGACAAGTCCTGCAAAAGGAACTCAACTGCTATAAATTCCTTCTCCTGGAGTTTTGTCAATCAGGGAAGATTGAATCTTATTAAAGAAAAGGAGATTAGAAGTTGACATTCAGAGAAACATTGTCATAAACCATCATATCTCCCATCCATTCTTCTAGGGATCCACCCATTTTTTTTCCAAATATCTACTAAGGTGCCTGTATCTCCACTTCCTCCTCCTATTAAGATGATATATATGCTCTCAAATTTCATAATTTGGGGGAGGGGTTTTGCTTTTTTATTGTGACCAAATTAAAAATTAATAAATTCATATTTGTTTTCTCTTTTTACACTGCCTATTATCAAATTATTTCATAGGCCCAGCTATTGAATCTAGGAGGATAGAAGAAAATCTTTTATTCGTCTGTTGCCTGTATTCAAAACCTGGGACAATTTTGCCTGAATATACACTTTCAACCTTATCTTTCATTATTTGAATATTTGTCTTTTCTATTTGAATTCTCCATTCCATTAAGCTGGTTTACCTAGTCTTTGTGAATTTCCATGCTGTGTATATGTTTCCTTCCCCCCCCCACCCCCCCACCTCCCTCCGCCCCGGGATGTTTTTCTCTTCTTACTCTTTTGAAATCTACCTCTCATAATGGCCCAGTGGCACTCACTGTCAGGGTCATGGGAATGCAGGGCCAGCACTTGAGAGTGAGGACCCCCTTAAATCTTACATACCTCGTCTACCAATCAGGATTTTTCTCACCCCTAAAGGGCTATACCACCTATCTGTGTCCTTTTAAGCACTTGACAACCTGACTTTACATTGTTATTTGACCATTTGTGTGGTCTCATGGAAAACAAAAACAAACCAACAACAGAATTTTTATTCAGAAAATATGCCTTTGCATCTTGGCTCCTCCGTTTCCTAACCACATGCCCATGGGCAAATCACTCAAGTTTCCACAACTATAAAATGGAGTTAATAATAGCACCAACCCTTATTTCTTTCACCAAGTTTTTCATAAGCCTAAATGGATGTGTCTGTGAATATTGTAAAACCCAATACAAATTATGGGTAATAGAAGTCATAAATGTTGCTGTTTTTCCCAATGTGATATAGTTTGCTTTTTATGGTTTTCAAATGATAAGACATGTCAGATTGTGCATTCTACCTCTATCAGTGCCAAGAGGAAAGCAAGTTTCTAATATCATTAATATTGGTTAAATTTGAACATTAAAATATTTCTACAGAGAATATGGAAACACATAGATTATGTATAAACATATTAATATATGTCACATATATAGTTACCCTTTTATTTCTAACTAAATTTAAGAATGCCAATGTCAATATTTTAAGTGTAAACTATTGAGAAGCAGATTCTATATTAAAGTAAAAGATGTTTAATAAAACACAATATTTTTGTCTCTGTAATGATA
>NW_005871057.1:14105179-14106986 GCF_000147115.1 Myotis lucifugus
CCCATACATTTGCTGTCTACAAGAGACCCACCTCACTAGAAGGGACTCACACAGACTGACAGTTAAGGGATGGAAAAATATCTTTCAGGCAAATGGAAAGGAAAAGAAAGCTGGGGTAGCAATACTTATATCGGACAAAATAGACCTCAAAGTGAAGGCCATAACAAGAGATAAGGAAGGCCACTTCATAATACTAAAGGGATCAATACAACAAGAAGATATAACCCTGATAAACATATATGCACCCAATGCAGGAGCACCCACATACATAAGAAAACTCCTGGAAGATATCAAGAGAGAGATCGACAACAATACAATCATAGTAGGGGACTTTAATACACCACTGACATCACTGGATAAATCCGCCAGACAAAAACTCAGCAAAGAAACAGCAATCCTAAATGACTCACTAGATCAGATGGACTTAATAGACATCTACAGAACACTTCACCCCAAAGCCACGAAATATACGTTCTTCTCAAGTGCTCATGGGACATATTCAAAAATAGACCACATATTGGGTCACAAACAAAGTCTCCCCAAATTCAAGAAGATTGAAATCATAAAAAGCATCTTCTCAGACCACAAAGGCATAATATTAGAAATAAACTACAATAAAAAACCCCCGAAATACTCAAACACTTGGAAGCTGAATAGCATGTTATTAAATATTGATTGGGTTACCAATGAGATCAAAGAAGAAATTAAAAACATCCTGGACACTAATGACAATGAAAACACATCAATCCAAAACCTTTGGGACACAATGAAAGCAGTCCTGAGAGGGAAGTTTATAGCTCTACAGGCCTACCTCAACAAACAAGAAAAAATGGTAGTAAATCATCTAAATCTACAGCTCAAAGAATTAGAAAGAGAGCAACAAGAAAAGCCCAGGGTGAGCAGAAGGAAGGAGATAATAAAGATTAGAGCAGAAATAAAAGACATAGAGACCAAAAAAACAATACAGAAAATCAATGAAACCAAGAGCTGGTTCTTTGAAAGGATAAACAAGATCGACAAACCTCTAGCCAGGCTCACCAAGAAGCAAAGAGAGAGGACCCAAATAAACAAAATCAGAAATGATAGAGGCGAAATAACAACAGACCCCACAGAAATACAAATGATTGTTAAAAAATACTATGAACAACTTTACTCCAACAAACTAGACAACCTGGAGGAAATGGACATATTTTTAGAAAAATACAACATTCCAAAACTTAATCAGGAAGAATCTAAAAATCTCAACAGGCCAATAACTATGGAAGAAATTGAAGCAGTCATCAAAAAGCTTCCAGCAAACAAAAGCCCTGGACCAGATGGCTTCACAGGGGAGTTTTACCAAACATTCAAAGAAGAACTAAAACCTACCCTCCTCAGACTACTACAAAAAATCCAAGAGGAAGGAACACTTCCAAGCTCATTCTATGAAACCAGCATCACCCTAATACCAAAACCAGGTAAAGACAACACAATGAAAGAAAATTACAGGCCAATATCCCTCATGAACATAGATGCCAAAATCCTCAACAAAATCTTAGCAAATCGGATCCAGCAGTACATCAGAAAGATCATACACCATGACCAAGTAGGATTTATCCCAGGGATGCAAGGATGGTTCAATATCCGCAAATCAATAAACGTGATACATTACATAAACAAATTGAAGGAAAAAAACCACATAGTCATTTCAATTGATGCAGAAAAAGCGTTTGACAAAATTCAACACCCATTTTTGATAAAAACTCTCAGCAAGGTGGGAATAGAAGGATCATACCTCAACATAATAAAAGCCATATATGACAAACCC
>NW_005871057.1:14107498-14109646 GCF_000147115.1 Myotis lucifugus
TCATACCTCAACATAATAAAAGCCATATATGACAAACCCACTGAGCAACATCATACTCAATGGACATAAACTAACACCATTTCCCCTAAGAACAGGAACAAGACAGGGATGCCCACTCTCACCACTCCTGTTCAACATAGTCCTGGAAGTATTAGCCATTGCAATTAGGCAAGAAGAAGAAATAAAAGGCATCCAAATTGGAAAAGAAGAAGTAAAACTGTCCTTATTTGCAGATGACATGATATTATACTTAAAAAACCCTAAAGACTCCATCAAAAAACTATTAGACTTAATAAAAGAATTCGGCAATGTGGCAGGATACAGAATTAATGCCAAAAAATCTATGGCATTTCTATACACCAATAGTGAACTTGCAGAAAGAGAGACTAAAAAAGCAATCCCATTTACCATCGCACCAAAAAAATTAAGCTACCTAGGAATAAACTTAACTAAAGAGGTAAAAGACCTCTACTCAGAAAACTACAGGACGTTGAAAAAAGAGATAGAGGAAGACATAAAGAGATGGAAGAACATACCATGTTCTTGGATTGGTAGAATCAACATCATTAAAATGTCCATACTGCCCAAAGCAATCTATAAATTCAACGCACTTCCCATTAAAATACCAACGGCATATTTCACAGACCTAGAACGAACTCTCCAAAAATTCATCTGGAATAAAAAACGACCCCGAATAGCTGCAGCGATCCTGAGAAAGAACAAAGTAGGTGGGATCTCAATACCAGATATCAAGCTGTATTACAAAGCCACTGTTCTCAAAACTGCCTGGTACTGGCACAAGAACAGACATATAGATCAATGGAATAGAATAGAGAGCCCAGAAATCAGCCCCAACCAATACGCTCAATTAATTTTTGACAAAGGAGGCAAGAACATACAATGGAGTCAAGATAGTCTCTTCAATAAATGGTGTTGGGAAAATTGGACAGATATATGCAAGAAAATGAAACTAGACCACCAACTTACACCATACACAAGAATAAACTCAAAATGGATAAAGGACTTAAATATACGACGGGAAACCATAAAAATTCTAGAAGAATACAAAGGCAACAAAATCTCAGACATATGCCAAAACAATTTCTTCACTGATACAGCTCCTAGGGCAGTTGAAACTAAAGAGAAACTGAACAAATGGGACTACATCAGAATAAAAAGCTTCTGCACAGCAAAAGAAACCATCAACAAAACAACAAGAAAGCCCACTACATGGGAGAACATATTTGCCAACAGTATATCTGATAAGGGCCTAATCTCCAACATTTATAGGGAACTCTTACAACTTAACAAAAGGAAGATAAACAATCCAATCAAAAAATGGGCAAAGGACCTAAATAGACACCTTTCAAAAGAGGACATTCAGAAAGCCAAGAGACATATGAAAACATGCTCAAAGTCGCTAATCATCCGAGAGATGCAAATCAAAACAACAATGAGATACCATCTCACACCTGTCAGAATGACCATCATCAACAAATCAACAACGACAAGTGCTGAGAGGATGTGGAGAAAGAAGGAACACTTGTGCACTGCTGGTGGGAATGCAGACTGGTGCAGCCTCTATGGAAGACAGTATAGAGTTTCCTCAAAAAATTAGGAAATAGAACTCCCATTTGACCCTGTGATCCCACTTCTAGGAATATATCCAAGAACCCAGAAACCCCAATCAGAAAGGATATATGCACCCCTATGTTCATAGCAGCACAATTCACCATAGCTAAGATCTGGAAACAGCCTAAGTGCCCATCAGTAGATGAATGGATTAGAAAACTGTGGTACATCTACACGATGGAATACTATGCTGCTGTAAAAAAGAAGGAACTCTTACCATTTGCAACAGCATGGATGGAACTGGAGAGCATTATGCTATGTGAATTTTGCCAGTCAATGAAGGAAAAATACCACATCATCTCACTCATTCATGGATAATAAAGACCATTACAAACTTTTGAACAATAATAGATACAGAGGCAGAGCTGCCTCAAACTGATTGTCAAACTGCAGTGGGAAGGCCAGGGAGGGTTGGGGGACAGGAGGGAGGGGAGTAAGAGATCAACCGAAGGACTTGTATGCATCCATATAACCATAACTAATGGACATAAGACACTGGGGGGTAAGGGAGGGCAG
>NW_005871057.1:14109746-14119611 GCF_000147115.1 Myotis lucifugus
GGGGGGAAAAAAAAGGAGACATATGTAATACTCTTTGTAATAATTTAAGCAATAAAAAAAAAAAAAATAGGGACTTGAAGTAATAAGACCAAAAAAAAAAAAAATAAATAAATTTATACATTTGAAAAAAAAAAAAAAAAAAAAAAAAAAAAAAAAAAAATAAAGACAACTAGAAGACCAGTGCACGAATTCATGCACTGGTGGGGTCTCTCGGCCTGGACTGCGCTCTCTTGCAATCTGGGACTCCTCAGGGGATGTCAGAGAGCCGGTTTCTGCCTGATCCCCACAGGCCAGGCCAAGGGACTCCACTGGTGCATGAACTCATGCACCAGGCCTCTAGTATGCATATAAGATCTTTGGTTAATCTCTTCCCACCCTCCCCCTTCCCTCTTAGATTCATCAGTCTGTTCCATGTTTCCATGCCTGTAGTTTCCGCTCCTGCATTGAGAGTCTTCCCCCTGGTAGTCAGTGTGGGTCATAGTACAAGCCAGTTGGCCAGTTGACTCGTCACTTAGGCTTATATATATACTAGAGGCCCGGTGCACAAAAATTTGTGCACTCGGGGGGGGGGGGAGGCGTTCCATCAGCCCAGCCTGTGCCCTCTCGCAGTCTGGGACCCCTCAGGGGATGACCACCTGCTGGCTTAGGTCTGCTCCCCGGGGGATTGGGCCTAAGCTGGCAATCAGACATCCCTCTGGCAGCCCAGCAGTCCTTGGGGGATGTCCACTTGCCAGCGGGGAGCAGACCTAAGCTGCAGTCAGACATCCTTAGTGCTGCTGAGTAGGCAGGAGAGGCTCCCACCACCACTGCTGTACTGGCAGCCATCAGCCTGACTTGTGGCTGAGCAGAGCCCCTCCATGTGGGAGAGCACTGACCACCAGAGGCAGCTCCTGCATTGAGCGTCTGCCCCCTGGTGGTCAGTGTGTGTCATAGTGACCAGTCTTTCTGCTGTTAGGGTCAGTTTGCATATTACCCTTTTACTATATAGGATAGAGGCCTGGTGTACGGGTGGGGGCCGGCTGGTTTGCCCTGAAGTGTGTCCCGGATCAGGGTGGGGGTCCAGCTTGGGTGCCTGGCCAGCCTGGGTGAGGGGCTGATGGCTGTTTGCAGCTGGTCACACCCTCTTCAGGGTAGGGGTCCCCACTGGGGTTCCTGGCCAGCCTGGATGAGGGGCTGAGGGTTTTCAGGCTGGCCAAGCCCACCGGTGACTGAAGCTCCCAGCCTCTCCTTTTTTTCTTTTATTTTTATTCTGGGATTTGTTTACCTTCTATAATTGAAACTTTGTTGCCGCTCCAGCTCCGAGGCCACAGCCTGCTGAAAACAGGTATCTGGGGTTTGTTTAGCTTCTATAATTGCAACTTTGTTGCTTAGAGTGGAGCTCAGAGCCCGGCCGCAGCAGGGAGGAAGCTTGGCTTCCTCCATCACTGGAGCAAGCAAGCCTCCTGCTCTCTTCAGCTGCGTGGCTGCCGGCCGCCATCTTTGTTGGCGGTTAAATTGCATATCTCGCTGATTAGCCAATGGGAAGCGTAGCGGAGGTATGGTTAATTTCAATTTTGTCTATTATTAGATAGGATATATAGATCATATGTGTACCTTACACATTGAAATTCTACATCTAGATATTTGTCCAATATAAATGAAAACAAATGTCTATTAAAAGAACATTTTCATAGAAGAATATTTATACCAACTTTATTCATAATAACCCCAAACTGGAAGCAATTCAAATATACATTCACAGAAGAAAGGGTATCATGAATATTTATTCTGTGGAATGATACTAAGCCATCAAAAGGAACCAATTACTAATATGTCAAATATCATAAATGAAATATCACAAACTCTATGCTGAGTAAAAAAAAGCTGCATGTAAAATATCATATGCCATATGATTTGATTTATATTCTAAAACAGACAAGTCTAACTACATTTTAAAAATAAAAGCATGGTTGTCTCTGGAGGTTGGAGTGGGAAAACTGATTGTAAAAGACATAAAAGAACTTTCTGTAGTGATAGAAATATTTTATATCTTGATGGGATGTGGGTTAAAGAAGTGTATTCATTTGTTAAAATTATACTGTCAAGATTTGTGAATTTAAATGTATGTACATTTAACTAGAAAGAAGACAACTAATAATAGTGAATAATCAAGTGGGAGTTGAGGAGTGAGTAGAGTGCAGATAAAATCAAAATGACAGTATTTTGATCATTATTGAAGTTGAGAAATGGCTGCATGGGGATTCATTTAGTCATTATGCTTTCTTGAATAGATTTGAATTCTGCCCAGATAGCTAAAAATTCTGAAATAAGAGAAGACTTTATGCTTCATATAGAATCGGTATAGTGTTCCCAAGAAAACTGCTTTTTTTGGCCTGAATTCTATTTTATCTGTTATTAACATAATGACTCATTTTTTTCTTTATACTTACATTTTCCTGTTATTTGCCAACTCTTTCATTTTAACATCTAACTTACATTAAGTGTATCTATTTATATATCCCTGAGTTGGGTTTAGCTTTGTTAGTTAATCTGAAAAAAAAATTTAATATATATAGTAAACTCACATAATCAATATGACATATAGATTTAGTCTCAGCTCTATAATATTGTGCCATGTTCTTTTTTAATGTTTTCTACTTTGCAGTTTCATTTTTCTATGGTTTTAGTATTTGTTTTTATATTTAGAAGCTATATATTTTTGCTCTAGTGGTTATTTTTACATTAATAATCTTATATAATAAAAGCCCAGTGACCACAATTACCTCTCGACCAGTCGTTATGTATGAGGTGCATTGACCACCTCTCGGTCCCTCATCCCCTCCCAGCCCCTCAGCCCACAGGCTTTAATTGCAGCATGGCGAATGGGGAACCATGGGGAACTGGGTGGGTGGAGTGGTGGGATGGGACTGGAGACTGGTGAGCGGGTGGAATAGCTGACCTCTTGGTCCCTCCCCCCAGCCCACAGGCTCCGATTGATTGGTGGTGGTGGCAGGGCAGGACTGGGGACTGGCGAATGGGCAGAAGATGGGCCCTGATCGCAGGCTAGGCCTAGGGACCCTTCCCATGCATGATTTCATGTGCTGGGCCTCTAGTTTTATATAATACCTATAGTCACCTTTTTCTTTAGAAACTTAGTTTATACTATGAGTAATATTGAAATTAGTCAGTACCTGCTTCTTTCTTCTTTCTTTTTTCCATTCTCATTCTATAATTTTAATCACTGGTATAATTTTAGTGTTAATGTTATTATTCCTAAGTATATTTAATTTCTACCTGATTTATAAATTTCAAGTTATACTTGAAATTTAATTACTTATTAATATATTTTAAAATATAGGGAATTAATTCTACTTTCCATTAATTCTCTCCCTTTTCATATTTTTATTAGTTGTGAAATATCTCTTAGTGAAAATTACATTTTACATACCATTCTGTCACGATTTATCTTTATCTTTTTGCCTTGTTTCTTTAGTTAAATATATTAAATTCATACCCCCATAAATGTATGGTAAAGTATCTCTAGACATTTAATGTTGACAGAAGCTCATTCTCTTGTAGATTCCTGAGGAAGTGCTCATGGGAATGATATTCCCTAGTGTCTAGCTTATTCATTAATTTATCTGATTGGTTGTCAATGGCCTTACATTTGAAGGATATAAAAATCTGTGTGTCATATTTCCTTCTTTGAGTGTGCTAAAAAATTTTTTATCACTTTTTAACTCAAAAATATATTTCATTGTTTCCCTATTTTGTTTTTACTGAGGAAAAATTTACATACATTAAAATTCATCAAATTCATCCTTTTTAAAGTGTATGGTTCTGAAGCTTCCACAGGTATTCAGGTTGTTGTCCAAATTTAGCTTCATGTGGTTCTAGGACTGCGGTCTGCATTTCCTTGCTGGTTGTGAGCTAGGGGCTGTTCTCAGCTTCTAAAGACTATCCACATTTCTCAGCTCATGCCCTCTTCCTCCTTCTTCTAAGCCAGCAATGGTGAATTGAATCCTTCTGATGCTTTCACTCTCCCTGACCTCCCCTTCTGCCTCATTTGCCCTGTCGTCATCATTTGCTGCATCTCTTTGATTGCCTCTTTTGCCTTCCTCTTCTTTTTTCAAGGATTTGTATAACTAAAATCCTATCCAGATAATCTCTCTTTTTTTAAGATCAGCTGGTCAGTAACTTTAACGATATCTGCAATGACCTTTCACAACAGCACCTCCATTCATGTTTGATTAGAGTATCTTTATATTTTTAGGGGAGTATCTTTAGAATTCTGCCTACCTCATACATACATTTAAAAGTATCATTTGATTTCATCCATAAGGGAAATATAAATTAAGCATATACTTATGATGCCAACATTTCTGTTTGGGTCGGAGTTCGTTGTCTCAAAAAATCGATGAATGAGTTCACGGACAAAGATGGTAGGCAGAAGCAAAGTTTATTGAGAGATAGACGGACTCTCTGCAGCATAAAGCAGCTGGAAGGAGGCCCAAAGCTGGTTACCTATTAAGCTTTTTTGTCTCAGGTTCCAAAGTCTCATGCCCCTTAAGCCAGTCCTGGAAAAGGTGCAGCTGGGGTTCCAAAAGCAGGCTGGTGTCCAGAGCTCCGTTCCATGTTGCCGAGGGGTGTAGTGCAGCATCCAAGCTAATTAAAGTCCATGTGTGTAGTCCCATATGGCCATAAGCTACATGGGTTCAGGGGAGCATATTCCCTGCCACAGGAGAGCCAGGAACCCAGTGAGCCAGGGAGAGAGAGAGGAAGGAGTATGCTTCTTTGTCTAGGAGTAGATATATGCTTTACTAGTTCCTGATTGGTCGATTTTGTCTTAGCAACATCCTTGGGATTAGTTATACACCTCACTTCCTTGTGATTGGTTATCTGCAAGCTGCCTGTCTCAGCAACATCCATATATTTTAAAGCTCATGTTTCTCACATGCACTCTTCTTTCCCCACCCAGCTGGGTTGCCTTAGCAACTCCTGCCTAGCTGGGTTCAGTTCTAGGTCCTTTTGTTTGTCTCTGTGGTGCAATCAGCAAGTTATTTTCTGTCCACGTTTGCAAGATCCTATTATTCTTGAACATCCTGGTCCTACTTTCTGTCCCCCCTCCTGTGGTCCCATCCCTGACTTCCTAACCCTCTTCTATCTCCTCACTTAGATGCCACTTGTTACTACCATATAGGAAAAAGATATAATAACATGCTGATGGAATCCAGTCTGCAGCAGGATGCTGAAATCCCTTCTATAAGCCCTCCCACAGAGAAACACACTGCTTCTCCTTGAAAAACTTTAATGACAGTGAATGTTTCCATAAAGTGACCTCAGAAAGCAGTCCACCCCGTGTACTAAGGCAGTTTCAGTGCTAGAAAGCTTGTGCTATGTTGGTCTGAAATGTGTGCCCCTTGCACCCTCTGTGCCTGTGCTCTCAGTTTGTGCTATGGCGCCACCATGAAAGTTCTAATTGATCCCTACTCCTTATGATACCTCTTCAAACACTCAAAGCATTTCCCTTGCCATGTTAAACCCTCTAAGGTTCTCTGCCTCTCACACAACAAGACCTTAAGTCTCTCATCTGCATAAACAGATTATTCTCCTCTGGGACGTTCCAGTTTGTCAATATTTTTGATAGAATATTTTAAAAAGAAAGCTTGATCATCAAAAAGTAGACAGGAATTACCACCTCCAGTTGCTGAATATTGTATGATTAATGTAGACAAATATAGATAATCTCTTCAAGAGGATCAGCCTGGTAGCTTGTCTTGAACAAGCAGGCATATACAGCCCTTAATTATTTTTCACATTTGCAACTCATAAGATTCCCACCATTGTGAGTGTGTGTGGATGTGTGGATGTGTGTGTGTGTGTGTGTGTGTGTGTGTGTGTGTGAGAGAGAGAGAGAGAGAGAGAGAGAGAGAGAGAGAGAGGAAGAGAGAGGGGGGCATCTGGGGGGGGGGAGAAAGAAAGAATGCCTTGTCTTAAGGACAAGACTTAATATTATACCTAATCTATTTAATTTATTTTAGAGTCAGTTTGTTGAAAAAGGAAGAGGTCAAATTCAGAGGAATAAAGTTGAGAAAGTGAATAGCAGTTAAAACTAGGGAAAAGAAATGTAAAAAACCTAAAATATACACCAATATGAAGTAAGGTATTTTTCTTTATTGGTATATTTATTGAAGCTCCATTATTTTCATATCATTTGAAATGTTTTATTAGCATTGAGATTTCAGATCTATGATAATTTTATATCAATAAACTATATAAATAGTTAACATTTATAGAAGCACATTGTGTACCAGGAATTATTATAGGGATTTCAATAAAATGCATTATTTTATTTTACAAACAACCCTATGATATAAATATTACATTCTCTCCACTTTTGAAGGTTGGGAAATTGAGGCCTGAAAAGGTTAACTAATTTGCCTAAGGTCATAGAACAAATGGTCAGCCACGCTGGTATTCAAAACCTAAAAGTTCAGTTTTGAAATAAATGACACACTGATAATTTAATTATTCTGTAAAGGGCAAGCTTGCTTCAGTTTCTTCTCAAAACAGGTAAAAATATTAAAATTCAGGAATATGCAGAATTATTCATAGCTAGAGACAGGGGGAAATGCATTAGAAATAGGCAGACACTCAATTATAGAAAGGAAGCAGTGGGTGCGGTGATTGGGTGCATACCCTTTCAAAGCACATAGACTGTGTTTCCATTCAACGCTGCTACTTCCCAGGGGTGAGGGCATGGGTAAGTGACCTGACCTGAGTGAGCCCTGGTTTCCTCATCTACGAAATGAAGGTAATAATACTTCCTTCAAATGGCTGCTACCAAGAACAAACGTGATAATATATGTAAATCACCTCACTGTGCTGGACACATAGTATCCACTTAATAAATGATGGCTATTATATTATTATTACAGTCAAGTCTGAGTCATGACACCGGAGGGAACTTATGCCTGGTAAATTCAATTTTCCCCCTCAGTGAAGTTGCTCATGTCCCTAACCTCTAGTAGTGTCTAATTCAGGAATGTGTGCTCAATAATTAATCATGGATTATATTTTATTGCATTAGCTAATGTTGCTTTCCTCTTTTAGCTGTTTCATGACTTCAAGGGGAATTTGTCATTTTTTTCATTAGCTGAAAGAAAATGTAAAATGAAAAATCTAGAGAATACTTTTTTCTAGCATTTCTGAATTAAAGGGTACTTTTTTTTCCCCATGGTAGAACATTCATCTTTTATTATAAAGTCTATCAAAATGTCTCTAACAGTGGCAGTTTCTGTGACTGGAGAACAAATATAGCTTAGAATAAGATGTTCAGAAGACTCTGTATGTTCAGTTGTGAGGCCAGGACAGTCATAGGACCTTTATCAGTGCAGAATCATACACGGAAAGGAAATGATTTTATTCAAAGTGAAGTATTTTATTATTTACTTAAATTTCAGTATACATTTATTTTTATCCTACCTGCAACATTCATTGTTTATTGCTAACATTTTTAGGCACAATTCTCAGGATCTTTTCATGTTTCTGAGGAATTGTCTCTCCCAGGAAAAGTCCCTCTAGGCCTGAATGACCAACAACTTTAGAAATGATCACTTCATAGCCAATTTCACTTCTCTTTGAGAAGATTGATAAAGCTATATTCATATATTTTTAGTTATAACACAACACAATTTTACCAATGGATACTCTATCACTGCTTAATGAAGTTTAAATTGAAACCAGATCCTGGATTTAAATTGGATTATGTGCCTATCAAATTTAGAATCTGATTCATACTTGTTACCAAAATGTTTAAAACCCTCTGTAGTTCTGTCTTTGCCTGGCTCTGTGACCAAGTGTCTTCTGCCTCCTCTGTTTGTACACACTGATCTGGCCACGTTGGCATATTCTCATGACTCTGAACTTTTCTGCCTTTGCCAGAGCTTCTCCTGCAAGCCCCCATCTGCCCAGACCTTCACTGGAATGGCCTTTCTTGTCATTCCAGTCTCAGCTCAAGGCCTCCTCAGAGATCCCTTCCTCAATTATCCAATCTAAACTCAATCCCCCAGTCATACCCTGGAAAGACTCTGCTACATTTTATTTGTAAAGCTCACTATCTGAAATGATCTCATATTGTTCTTTATGAATTTGTCTGCCTTCCCTACTAGCATATAAGTAAATGTGTCTCTTTGATCACTGCTGAATCTTCAGGGTCTCAAGAAGTGTCTAAAACATAACAGATGTTCAAAATACATTTGCACAAATAATAAAGTAGGAGAGCTTTAACTTGTGTTTTTTTAATATGTTCAAATTCTCATAGTAGTGTGGTGGCTCTACCTAAATTGTAATTAGGTTTTTCTGTTTTCAAACCCCAGCTCTGCCACTTACAGCTCTTTATTATCTTCATCTGTCATATATTACCTTTCTCAAAGGGTCATTGAAATGAAGGCCTGCAATTATGAATGCAAAGTACTCCGTGCAGTAGCTTTCAATAAATATACCTATGATTATGTATTTCTTTTGTATTCAGGAAGCTTTGCTGTTTTAAAAGTCTTATCTAATAAAAATTTAAAGGAGAACAGTTAAAATTCTCCTGGCTAAAGAGCATGCTTTTTCCTATCATGAATTCATATTTACTTTATTCTAGAGTTAGTATCTTCCTTTCCCTTTGCAATGATCTATTGTAGATGTGCTCATCCACTCTATGAATGTAACTTTTATTTTCTGTGCAACAATTCTGGTCAATTCATTCATACACCAAATAGGTGAATTTCTTTATAGAATACTTTTGTGTTAGAACTAGAGATATGTGACCCTGGCCAGGCAGCATAGCTGGTTAGAGTGTCATTTCAATACTCCAAAGTTTCAGAATTAACCTATGCTCAGGGCACATACAAGAAGCAACCAATGAAAGTATAAATAAGTGGAACAACAAATCTCACTCTCTCCCTCTCTCTCTCCCTCTTTCTCTCTTGCTCTTTCTTCCTCTCTGTTTCTAAAATCAATTAAAAAGAAAGAAGAACTAGAGATATAATCCCAAGCTATCTAGAAGGGCAGGTAAATATTAAACATACATTTAAAATTATGTTATTACAATAGGATAAGTTCTATGAAGGAGATACTGAAGTACAATCAAAATGCATCATAACAACACCCCATTTAGACTTGGAGGTGGGGGATTGTAAAGAAAGACATCCTGGAACAAATAATATTTGAGCTGAAATTAAAGGCTGAGTATAGGTTAACAGGGCAGAAACTGGAAGGTACAGTATTTTACAGAAATGAAACAAAATTGCAGTCCCTGAGAAGTAAAGAGATTAAAAATGTAAGGGAAAAGGAAACAATTTGGTGTAGGGTAATGAGTGAGGAGCAGTGGGTTAGAGATAAGGTTGTGAAGGAAACAGGCCAAATCCTAAATACCTCTTAGTCAGCATTAGAAATTTTGTCTTTTGTCTTTTATGCAATGAACATTCATGGATATGTTATGTAATGAGTATCAGATTAAATATGCTTGTTTAGAAGCTCATTTTGTCTGTTGTTGAAGATCACCAACAGGAAGGAAGGCAGAGGAAGTTATCTTATTAGTCTATGTCAGGAAGTGGGTGGCTTAGAACAGGGAGAGGTGGTATCAGAGAGAAGTGAACAGATGCTAGAAATATTCAAGACATGTTCAGTCATGAAATATCAGAAGTTAGCATTAAGTCTGTTGGGTTAATTAGATACCTGTGATACTGAAAAATCACCTAGTGAGAATTACTAACAAATAGTTAAATTTGAACCACATAATGTCAGCTGTCATTAACTCTAGTTAAAACAGGTATGGAAGAGTTACATTAAGTAGCTGACCTCTTTTAAAATATTTTAACTTAAAGCTAAAATATAT